>NC_003074.8:3057360-3363086 GCF_000001735.4 Arabidopsis thaliana
GCTATCTCAGCGGTGAAAAACCGGTGTACTATACAACGATAAAACAGAGGAAAATCTGTTACGAATACAGTGTAATTATTTAGCTAAAATGTTTTTTGTTAAGTATCAACTTACCAAGCCAAGGTTCTGGAAAAACCATGGTCACTTCATGATTATTAGCCCTTAGAGCAGAACTTATCTCAAGCCCTAAGAAACCGCCGCCAATGATGACGGCCTTTCCCCTTTGCACATATAGTTCCATAGCCAAGGCAAGCTCATCACTATCCTCGATTTCTCTTAGGTAGAATATATTCTTAACATCTGCTTCTTGGACGCCAATTTCTGACAATCTTATGTTCTGCAAAAAATATTAGAGTTTCTCGAGATGAACTAAGAACAAAGAACAGAAAGAGAGAGGAAGAGATCATAAGTATTTTACTCACAGTAGAACCGGTTGCAATTAGCAAAGTTTGGTACTTGTAAATTTTGCCATCATCACTAACAAGTGTCTTTGAAGCAAGATCTGCTTTGACTATCTCTGTGCCCACAATTAGATCAATCCCTGTAAAATTTGAATATCTCAGATCACCAAATATATTGCAAGTGAAATCACAGAGATTTCTCGGAGAAGACATAAACAAAACATTACCTTTCTCTTTGTACCAGTTAGGGTACTGCTTCGCTTCTCCAGTTCCAGCACAAACATAGATATTTGCAAGGGTCGGATTGACTGTAATGATGATCAAAGTTAACCAAAATCCGATAGCAATTAAAATATATCCATTGACAGAGATGTTTTAGAGTTAAAAGGTTTACCTTCGAGGTCAATATATACCTTGGTTAGTTCAGGACGCTCAAAAGGAGGCACCTATTGACACACACACAAAAAAAACATGGTTATGGACTTCAACATCAATTTTCAGACTAGACAATCAAATATTAAGGATGGCTTTAATTATTTCGACTTTCTAAAAATAGTTTTCATAAACTTGAGACGCAAATGCAAATGCAACCAGAGTTTGCGCTTGTATTTGTGTTTTCAATTGACGTTTGCAAACAAAAAAAGTAGTGGTATTATTATTTGGAAAAGCAAAACACCAAATTGTAACATGCAAACGCTCATAAGTCATAAGAGTGAAAAAACGTACTGGTTCCTTGGAAATGATTGCGAGTTCACCAGGCTTCAGGCCCTGATTACTAAACTCTCTCGCCGCGTAACCCTGTGATTCCGAAATGCCCAAAAAAAAAAAAAAAAAAAAGTCAATTCAGAGAGATGCGTATTCGTTACATGAATAACATTTAATAGAAGAAAATCATAAACAATTTCTTGTGTATAATAACTTAATAAGCATAAAGGGATTTACATGTAAAAGTGAGAGTAAAATAACAGAGAGTTAGAGAAAGGAATTCGTAAGCAAAGCACGGATGCGAAATAAGCGATGATTTGTAAGCAAAGAATGAACACAAACTGAACAATGATTCTTAAGCCAAAAAAAAAAACAAAAAAAAAACAGAGTCAACAAAAAAAGTCTCATCATCTACAAAACTGAACAATGCGAGTTGATAAAAATGTTGGGCAAAACATGTAATTTACTGGTTTGTATTAGTGTTATTGTTGTTGTTGTTGTTGTGTTACAATCGAATTTAAACTTGATAAAAGATATGTTGTTGTCAAAAGAAAAGTTCAAAATTGAAAATGCATTTACTTACGCCGGCTACACCACCTCCAATGATCACGTACTTGTAGCTTTTCTCTTCCGCCATTAATTAATAAATAAAACTTCTTTCTCAGTTTCGTTTTTGGTATATTATGAGAAGTACTGACTTGGGGTTTATATAAAGTGGAGAGACGATGAGGATCTCGAGTCTTGGTTGCCTGTATTTGACTAATCTGACTCAACTTGTATTTGACAATAATTATGTATTGGTGGATGATATAATATTCATATTGGAAAGACTTGACTATAATATAATCCACACCTTTAATGTTTCTAAATAGCTATTATATAATCCGAAGAAATGATCTGCTGACTAAGTAACATGATAAACGTACATATCACGTTGGAATTGTCTGTCCTCTCCTATTACGACGAAAACCATTATTATTTTTTAACTCAAAAAATTCAAAAATGTTTGTCATAAAAACGTGTATACTATTAGCTGGTACAAACGTTAAATTAAATAATTATGTAGTTAATCATAGTTTCAGAGTGTCAGATAATGAATATTAAATTTCATTGGCATTATTCACTCGAATCTCAATGATATAATTAAGTTACTTTTATTTAAACAATTTTGTTTTGGGTATGACTACTTTAGTGGGATAACGTTCGTGAAAATTACTAGTATATGTCATTTGTCAACTTAAGAACTTGCCTGATTTCTACAAAGTTAAAAAAATTGCAAGCAACATTTTCACTGTTCAAAACCAAAGTTTAAATGTGTAATAAGTAGTATATATATAAGAACAAAAAAAAAAAAACTGTTTTACTTTATGATTGTTAAAAGATACTATTGTTTTAGAATTTGCTTCCTCAGTGATGCTTATGAAGAAGTACAATCACGGACAACAATAGTGGCGAGAACGAACGGACTAGTAAAGAAATTAAGGGTGGAGATGGAGATGAATCATGATGTTTATATAGTGACTTTAATGATCTTTTGTTTTTTCTCTGTTTTTCTCTGTTTTAACATGAGAGTCAATCTCATTTGAGTAAGTTTTGGATGAAGGCTTTGATACCATAAGAAGCGGTAAAACTATATTTTATTGAACGGAAAGGTTAATATATGCAAAATCCAAAGCCAAACTTATATAGATAACATAACATAAAGAGATCTAATGAAAACTAAAGAATATAGTAGAAATCAAATTACTAAAAATATACTAAAATCTTTTTGTGACATATATATCCGGTAGATTGATATCCCGGTTTTTGTCATCTCTTCCAATGTTGTATCTCTACAATCTCCGTTACTCTTAAGAAATATAAACAAGATAAATGAAGGAGATGAAATTATGGGTGATGAGGCCATATAAAAGTGTCGATTGCAAAAGCTCGCTTCTCATGGAGAGTATTGTCATGGAAGGCAAGAAGTCCGTATTCCGAGAGAAGCAAATCCAATCTCCACTCTTCCATCTCTTCATAATCCTCCTTTGTGTATCTTGGGTAATGCAACGGCATCTTAAACCCACTGCTTGGGGCCTTTACGGCACCGTTTTTGTCAAGATTCTCCACACTTTCTTGATTTTTGGCATGGTTCAGAAAGTTAAGAAGCCAACCCCCCTTCCCCATCTCTCTCTCTCGTTTTTTTTGGTTTATGATCGATTGTGTTGCTTGTGTGCTTATATATAGAGATTACGGTGAGATTACGTGAAGAAACGGAAATGACACATTACATGAATTAAAGGGTACAATTTTAATCCACATTAATTATACCATTTATATAAGCCACCTCATGAGTTCGATTAAAGAAGCAACAAGGGGAATGAATTGGGTTTTAATCATTGAAGATATTTATCGTAATTAAGAACAATACCACAAAGGGGAAGAGCTTTTATCAAAAGAAAAGATGATGTGTGTATAAAATTGGTAAGTTAGTAACGTTTGGTGAAGAGCACATTATTTTAGCCATGAATGGAATTGCGTGAGTAAGTTAATTAAGAAGGAGATGTACGTAATTATGAATTTATAATCACGATTCACGAATATTATTACTGCAGTCTGGCTGTATATACGTCACCGTCTCATTCAATTATACCATGTTACTTTCCGTTTAAGAATGAATATTATATTTTTGCCCAAAGAAAAAGAATGTATATTATTTACACAAACCAGAAAACGTAAGAGAATTAATGAATTAGGGACGTGAAGAAACTAGTAAGCATATCAATATATCATGAAGAAAAATTTCTGTTGGCGTTTTAAAAAAAAAAGTTATGCCTCAAAAGTCAGTCCAATGTTTTCCACATGCTATGCTCTGGGCAAGTATATATTCTTTGAACCACCATCGAAATAAGTAATAAAAATTTGAGATAAAATATTTAAAAATACTTCCGGTGTCAGGAAATTGACTTATATAAATTGTAGTTTATAAGAATTTTTAAAATGGAGTTGGTTTAATTACCACATGTTGCCATGGATTAATTGATTCCTCCTAAAACTTTATGTTAATTACCACATGCACTACGAAAGTACAAATTAATTGATATCTTATTACAGTTAAAAAGCCAGCTAATATCATCATCCCAGTTTTTTCCGCTATAAGAAAATTAATCCGTTTTATACTCCACACAACACAACAATATCCAAAACATGTTTATGTCAAAAAGAGCAATTACAGAATAATAATTACACGAGAGAATCAAGAAGAGCGATTGAGAGAATTGAAGAATTGTATGATGCTGTAATAGTAATGTGAATAATAATTAGTCTTTTTTTTCTTATGAAATAATGAAGAAAAGTCATTGAGTACATAGGAATTTGACCGTACGATCTGAAATGTTTACACGCGAAGATTTCGACGGTTGCGATGAAGTACCTTATGTAATCATAACCATTGAAACAGTTGACTTTTGTTGACAAAACTATCAAACATCATCGAATCAAATAATGCTTAGAATTATTGATTGCATTGCAAGAAACAAGACTAATGATGACCCAAAAACCACGAACTGTGATCTGCGTCGGAGACATCCATGGAAACATATCAAAGCTCAATAAACTCTGGCTTAATCTTCAATCCGATATCCAAAACTCAGATTTCAGCTCAGCTCTCGTCATCTTCCTCGGCGACTACTGCGATCGTGGACCGGAGACTCGAAAAGTCATCGACTTCTTGATCTCTTTGCCGGAGAAACATCCCGATCAGACCCATGTCTTTCTTGCCGGAAACCACGACTTTGCTTTTGCTGGCTTCTTGGGTTTGTTACCTCGCCCTTCAGATGGGTCTGAGTTTAAGGAAACGTGGAAAGAGTACTCAAAAAGTGAGGAGAGAGAAGGATGGTATAAAGGTGAAGGGTTTGAGAATATGCATCTCCAAAGCAGGAGATGGGCGGGAAAGATTAGGGTTCAGTTCGATTATTCCGCATATGGAGTGTTGTATAATGGATCAATATACGATGCGGCGTCTACTTTTGAATCTTATGGCGTTCCTCATGGATCTTCTGGTGACATTCTCCATTGATTCTTCTTTCTGGTTATAGTTTATGATTAGACGTTTGTCTTTGTCGGAAACTGTAAATATAGGTCAAGTGATCGATCATGTAATTGGTGATCAGTCAAATAAGTAATGATTGGATCTTTGGTTAACCAAAAATATAATTGAATCTTTCTCGATTTGGAGTTTTCATGTTCTCATCTCTGTACTAGTGAAATTATGAAATTTTATAACTGTTTTGAATCTATTGGTATTGGTTTTGAAACTTGTTTGTTTTCTTTTCCTTGATAGATTTGATAAAGGCAGTACCTGAGAGTCACAAGAAATTCTTGACCAATATGGTTTGGGTACATAAAGAGGTAAGGGCTTTTCTCCTACCATGTGACGTTTCTTAGGAACAAATGTTGAGTTGTTATAAAGCAAATACTTTTTGTCTAAGAAAGCATAAGCTAAATTTGTAGGAAAATGTACATGTAGTAATAGTTATCATATTGTTGATACTATTGTAGGATGATGTTTGTATAGAAACAGAGGAAGGCCTTACGCATTGTAAGTTGATTGCCGTACATGCTGGTCTAGAGACAAAGAATAACGTAGAAGAACAGCTTAAACTATTGAGAGATAAAGACACAAGCATCCCAAGAATACAACCTCTAACTGGTCGGAAAACCGTTTGGGGGATCCCACAGGTAAAAAAAACATTGAAAGAACCAAACTTTGTATTAAGATCTTGCTCTCTTTTGAAATCTCTTTGTATGACTTTGTTTGCTCTGGAACATACTCTGTAGGAACTGGATGATAAAAAGACTATTGTTGTTAGCGGCCACCATGGGAAACTTCACATCGATGGCTTGAGATTGATCATCGATGAAGGTGGTGGATATACCGATACACCTTTGGCTGCAATTGTTCTTCCTTCTAAGAAGATTATCCGCGACACCGATAATTTTTCCAATTAAGTATATCATGTCTTCATATTAAAATTGAAACTTCTAGTAGTTTTTGTGATTGTTCTGTTGTTACTTTTTAATTAGTGTTTCGGTCTTTTCCGCTACTTGTATAACTTGATAATTTTTTTCCAAAATTAGAAAATGGTATAACTACTTAACACTGTTATGAAAAAAAATTTTGAAACTTGTAAATTCTTTTGCATGTTGTTAGCTTATGAACCACCAACTTAGAAAGGAGATAAGAAGAAGCTAAGAAAAACTAGACGACCAAAAAAACATGTTATTATTTCGAAATAATATATATAGCCAAAGGCCCATGAAGCCCACAAGTACATTATCATCATTTCAAGAAACAGAGAGAGACTAATGGCGCAAAAACCACGAACGGTGATCTGCGTCGGAGACATCCATGGATACATATCAAAGCTCAATAACCTCTGGCTTAATCTCCAATCTGCCATCGACCCATCAGATTTCAGCTCAGCTCTCGTCATATTCCTTGGCGATTACTGCGATCGTGGACCGGAGACTCGAAAAGTCATCGATTTCTTAATCTCTCTGCCGGAGAAACATCCCGATCAAACTCATGTCTTTCTCGCCGGGAACCATGACTTTGCCTTCTCTGGGTTCTTAGGTTTGTTGCCTCGTCCTTCAGATGGATCTGATTTGAAGGATACGTGGAAGGAGTACTCAAAAAGTGAGGAGACAGAAGGATGGTATACAGGTGAAGGGTTCGAAGATATGCATCTTCAAGGTAGAAGATGGGCTGGTAAAATTAAGGCTACGTTCAATTCTGTGAAAGGGATGGCTTATAAAGGATCGATTTACGATGCTGGATCGACTTTTGAATCTTATGGCGTTCCACATGGATCTTCTGGTAAATTTCTCAATCATTGTGTTTTGGGTTCTTCATAGGTTTTAATTTGTTATTACATTTGGTGGAAACTTGTAAGCTGGTTGAAGTTGTTTGTGAAATTTGGTTATTTAAGCTGCGATTGAATCTGTACACACTTCTATTCTCTCGTACAAGTCATTCTTGTGAATTTGGTGGTCATGCAACGATTGGATCTGTTCACATTTCAATATAGAGCTACGTGGTTGGCTAAAGTTTGAATCTTTCTCGATTTGGAGTTTACATGTTCTCATGAGTCTCATCTTTGTGCTGATGAAATGATGACATTTTAATACTTGTTTGTTATCTATTCCGTTGATAGATTTGATGAAGGCAGTACCTGAGAGTCACAAGAAGTTCTTGACCAATATGGTATGGGTTCATGAAGAGGTACGGGCTCTTTTCTCCTACCGTGCTACCCTGTGATGTTTGTAGGAATAGTAGTTTAGTGGTTACAAAACTCGAACTTTAGACTTACGGATTAATCTCTTGCAACCCCTTAGATGGTAACATCCATGCTAATTCCAACAAAGGAGCTATCATAAGTCCACTTGGTTATTCTGTTGCAGGACGATGTTTGTATAGAAACAGAGGAAGGGCTTAAGCATTGTAAGTTGATCGCCGTACATGCTGGTTTAGAGAAAGGGAATAACGTAGAAGAACAACTGAAGCTTTTGAGAGCTAAAGACACTAGCATCTCAAAAATACAACATCTAAGTGGTAGGAAAAACGTTTGGGACATCCCACAGGTAAGGCATCGAAAGAATCAAACTTTGTGTTAAGATCTTCCTTAGTTTTTGAAATCTCTTTCTCTGAAACATTCTTCAGGAGCTGGATGATAAACATACTGTTGTTGTTAGCGGGCACCATGGAAAACTTCACATCGATGGTATGAGATTGATCATCGATGAAGGCGGTGGATTCCCGGATAAACCAGTGGCAGCAATTGTTCTTCCTTCCAAGAAGATTATCCGTGACACCGATAATTTGTCTAGTTAAGTTTTTCTCATCTACTATTGTACCAAAGTCAATTTTGATTTCAAAATAAATGTAGTAAGGTTTAGCACTAAATTGAATTTACTTTTCTTACAAAGAAAATAAATGGGCCTCTGAAAGAGTAAGCCCAGATTTTGGAAGCGGTCTAGTGGTGTAATGTAGCTCGAAATCTTTTGGGTTGTTCAAAAAAGCCCAAACAAAACATGCTATAATCCATTTTTAATCGAAATTATTTTTCCGCAATACTATTAGAAAAAACAAAAAATGGGCCCAATAAAAAGGCAAAAAAGGACAGATAAGAAAAGGAGTTGTCAGAATGTGCAAACACATGCTTACTTAATTTTTAGTATAAAACAATGACAGCTGTTTACTTCGGTTGGTTCACGTGAATCGGATTTTGTATATGAACAAATTCCCAAGCCTAAGTAAGCGGATAACCAAAATTCGACTCGATTTGTTGATAAACCATCAAGTTTTTTTCGACTAAACTAGTAACTTTTTCTAGGACAATGGTATTCTGATGTAACCCGAAAAAATTGCGACATCCAACTTGACAAAATTAAGAACATCATTTTCTATGATTTTTATAAAAAATAAATATTGAAATTGTTTTGGTTAAATGTATGTAACGTGAAAGTTGGACAATTTTGCTGGATTATGTTATTTATTTCAGTTAAAATATGGTTGTTGACGCAGAATCTAGTAGTTCAGCTGAAGGAATGTGTGTACATTATATATTAAATATGTGACAAAATAATTCGACACGAGATTTCCATAATTACGAGTTTCGACAATATTATGTACAGAGTTCTGTTGGTACAATACAACACCAAAGAATTTCCAGACAGCAATCTAGACTAGATCACTTCTTTCTCTGGCAATTATTTGTTTATGTCAAAACAGATCATCTTTTTGACATTAATAGAAAGTTTCGTTCATTTGGGTCATTCAAGTAATCAAGTGTACATTGATTCTTAGGAGTGGATTTTAATTTTCGGTAAAAAGGTTTATGTAGTAACTCAATGTATATGATAAATAGTTTAATGTCAACAGTCGAAATTCCAATCCTAGAAATACTCAACTTCGACAAAAAAAAAAATGGTAAGTGGCTAAGTGCACCAGTTCCCGGAAGTTAATCCAAAGAGTTAAATCATTATTTTTCGGCACCAAAAAATATGCGCAGTATAGTAGATCCATGATATAGAGTTGTTGACCAACATATAAAGGTTATTTTTAAACATAGTATTATATATTGGAAATATTCATCTGATCATCTCTATGATTAATTACCATCATCGTAATTAACGAAGAAACATAAACAAAGAAATGATATGTCTCATATGGACGAAGAAGAAAGATTGAAAGAATGGGAAGTATCTTTGCATTTTGGCAGTTACGCTAATCCAACTGACATCCCCAAAGATTCTGGCCCCTACGAAACCATTGTTGTCGCTGTATGTATATACATTTGATTCCTTACAATATTCTAAGTACATAAATGTTATGGTAATAAATTGATGGGTCCTTTTAGTCAAAAATAATAATATTGCTTGGGCAGACTCTTGTTTAATAGGGAGTGTATACATTTAAGGTTCGAATGATCGCAGAACAATGGGAAACGTTTTCAACTTTTTATTTCTGAAATTTTTTGCGTCATAAAGTACAAAGATTCCGTAATAATTACCATTAACTATAATATATTCGTAATAAAATTATCTGGCATGGACATTGGAGAGGGAGACATACATACGACATATCATTGATTTAATGGAAAATATGAGGTTTGATGAGAGACAGCAAATCATTTTTCATGAGACCATTAAATCCTAAGTAAGTGCTGATGCTGGCAATTAGGTATAAAGTCGATATCCTCTTCCTCAATCACGTTCATAATCATCACAATTAAGAGTTATATTATTAAGAGAATCAATAAAATTTTGTGCAAAATTTCTTAATAGAAAGTAAAGTTTAAACGGTGAAGCATGGAAGACGTATTCGATTGGTGGCAAACGCTTTCAACACACTATTCGATTTAAGTTTTGTTTCTTATTTGAACATTAAAAACTAACCATTTTGCGATCATTTAACTTACAAAAAATCTGGTTTAAGTTGTTAGATAAACACATCATCAGTTACACTTATTCCGTTGTAGATATTCAGAATGTTACATAATTTTAATATAATTTACTTAGAAAACAAGGACAAGTTGGGATCCATAAAAGAATAATTAAAGAAAAAGTATGGGCTCCAAATGATAATCTGGTGCACGCGATAACACAAACACCGGTTTAGTGGGTCCTTTGTGGCAGAGAAGCACACGTCGAGTAAGGAAGGATCACCCTCTTTCTATGTCTTTGATCGGCTCAATCCCCACCGTACATTCTAATCTCTACGATTTGGCTTTGCTTCGAACAAGTTTATTCCTTAAGGAAGTTAACGGACCTTAGCTCAGTTTGATCACAAATAAAAAAAATTCAGGTCGAGCTCAATCAACCAAACCGTATAATACTAACTCACACTTGAAATCTGTTTTTGATTATTAGACTACATACAAGACATTAGAGACTTGTAAAACAATATATTGGTTTTATGTCGATTAGTAGGTAATCTATCTTTCTAACCCTAGCTAATTAAAACAACAAAACCTTAGCTTGCCAAAGCTCATCCATTAATTGAAAAAAGATCTACTAAGTAAGTATAGTTTTGTATATACTAATTTGTGGGACAAACAAAATTTCAAAATGGCTAATGAGGACAAGATTTATACCCCACCATTAAAACAATGTGACTAGTTATACATCGAGTTGATATGATGGCTAGCTTAGAGGAATAATTTATAGTATACTACATTGAAATAAAAGTAAATTCCATTAAGAGAGAAAAGGAAAAAAAAAAAGTGAAGAAAAAAAAGAAATATTCTTGCTTCGAAGGCCCGTAGTTGAAGCCGTTGGCTGAGTGGGCTACTGCTCTTTACCTTCGTTTTTACGTTTCTCCTCTCTCTTTTTTCTATTGATAACTTTCTTTTATCGAAAGAGAATAACAAATTCATTAGCAAAACGCTTACTTGAGTACCTCTAAATTTACCAAAGTAAATTAAGTTTGACCACTTTTATCGGATACACGTCGAAAAACCTATAAGATTTACCTCTCTTATTATTATTTTTCTGTTGGATCACAATTAGTATAATACTTTAAAATTTATACTAGTAAAGAATATTGGGATATATATTCTCATAGTATATTTATTATTAGAAGATCATTTTATTATTCTCATTTTCTCAATTTTCTTCAATATAAGTTATATAACCGTGGACCATAGTTTCTTTCTTTGTCAACAATTATGTAATGTGGTTCTAATAAATGAAAAATAACTCAATAGTGTGTATGCTCAGCAATGGAATACCTAATTCAAGTCATTAAAGAGAGAGAAAAAAAAATCACGACGATTGGTAAATGTTAATGGACCAATGGAAAACCAGAATTAAATTACCGGTTAAGTTTGGTTCGGAATTGACGGTTTAGACGGGACAGCTGAGTTGTTAACGAGCTGTCACCGGATTCTACGGGTCACCCGTTTTGCTTCCTTCATCAGATAATAAAAAGATCCAACGGTTACAATAATCAGATTCTCTTCCCTTTATTCCTACTTTTTATTTTTGATTTTTTCTTTAAAACCCTCACTGTATCTTTTTATCGGTTGTTGGTGGCAGTTAGGTAATTTCACCTAATAACCTTTTTTTTTTTGCCTGTTATCTCTTTTTAATATACGTTTCAATATATTTTAATTATTATTAAAAAGTTCCCGTTATACGAATAAAATAGCATTTAATATATTTTTGTTTCTGGAAAATGTGTAATTATCTTTATATAAATGTTCATATCAGAGCACTATTTCTGGGTTTCAAAAAGAAAGCTCAGTTAGCTATTTTCTCTACCACAGAAGAATCTAGACCCAGAGAGAGAGAGAGAGAGAGAGAGAGAGATCAGTAACGAGAGAGTCAAAGAGAGGAGATTTCAGTGAAGATGAAGGAGATGCAGGCAATAGAGACGTCGCAGCCGACGACGGTGGCTCCGGCGGTGCATAGCCGACAATTGGGAGCTCAGTTGTCGGGAAGTATGAGTTTCAGCAGCCAAATGTCGAAGGAAGATGAGGAGATGTCTAGAACTGCGTTATCTGCGTTTAGAGCGAAAGAAGAAGAGATCGAGAAGAAGAAGATGGAGATTAGGGAAAGGGTTCAAGCTCAGCTTGGTCGTGTCGAAGAAGAGACTAAGCGTCTTGCTTTGATCCGTGAGGTATGTATCTATATTGGTTATTTCATATATAAAAAAAAGATTGTTTTTTTTTTGGAGAATTGTGCTTCAATTTTGGTTTTTGTTATGGAAATTTTTTGGATTGGGATGTGAAATTGAACATTTGGGGTTTTTATATTGTATAGAATGTGGATTTAATTCATGTTTAAGGGGAAATTGTAGGACCCAACTGTTGGAAATTTCAAGATCTGACAATTGCATTGAACAAATTCTTTTATAATTTTCCTTTGGTTTTTGTGTGGTTTATGCCATTTGGGGAGAAAATTTTGGGGCTTTTGTGTTTGTTTTAGGATTTTAAATGATCAATAGCAAGTAAACCTGGATTTGCTAAAAATAAGCTATTTGGATTAAGTTTTTTGTGAAAAGAACCATTTGCTTCTTCTGGGTGATGTTAAAGTTTATGAATCTGGTCTTAGTCTCTGGTTTTAGTACTTTTTCCCCTCAATTTATGGGCAGAACAGTGAAAGTTTCTACATTTATAGCACTACTTGATAGAGATTAGCTCTGTGGATCAAAGCTCTTTCCTTTCTATGAAAAGAACAATTTGCTTTTCCTGGGTGATGTTATGTTGATGACTAAGAAGCTCAGTGGTTAAACTGCATTTCAGGAACTTGAAGGATTAGCTGATCCCATGAGGAAAGAAGTTGCTATGGTTAGGAAGAAGATTGATTCTGTCAACAAAGAATTAAAGCCATTGGGCCATACAGTTCAGAAAAAGGTAAGGCTAAAACATAATCAAATCCATTGACCTGTGTTTAAAATATGTTTTGTTGAGGATTCAGATGCTAAGCTGGTTTATTTACGCAACTTGCAGGAACGAGAGTACAAAGAAGCTCTTGAAGCATTCAACGAAAAGAACAGGGAGAAGGTGCAGCTAATCACCAGGCTAATGGAGGTTAGTCAACAAATGCTCAAGTCTCTTTTCGTTGAGTTTGAATGATTGAGTTAACTGGTCTAGTTATTGTACTGCTTCTCTCTGATTTTTGGTTGTGTTGTCCTTTATTTTTTCACATTACCCTTGCTTGTGTGGATAAACACATTAAGCTAATTATTGTCTTGTAGCTCTGTTCTGAGAGACATGCATCAAACACCGATAGTTTTAGGCATATTTGTGATCTTGCGGATTCAGTGTTTAGTAGATTTTGATGTTGAGTTCTTGGACCGGTCTGTGTGTTTGCTTAAAGCTATGTGTGAGTCATCTCCATAGTTAGCGGAATCAGTTCCTTCAAACTCTATCTAAGTGTCTTCTTTTTGTATGAGTTACATCGATCGTTCTTGCCATTTTCTAACATAATTTGTCTGTAAACTGAACATATTCATCAAACCAGTCCACTCTGATCTGTGTCGAATATATTCATTTTGTTATGTGTTCTTAACTTGAATTGCGTTCTTGACTTAACGGTTTCCGATTCGAATGATTCGCAGTTGGTGGGAGAAAGCGAAAAGATGAGAATGAAGAAGCTGGAAGAGCTAAGCAAGAACATAGATTCTATACACTGACTTTGAATCCAAGACAGTACAAGAACTTCTTGGGCCAGAGATCATTCTCTGAGTGTTTTAACTCTACGTTTAGGTTTGGTGGTGGTGAATGTAATTTATATTTTATAATCGTCGTGTGTTATATTACTACTACAATTATTATCTTTGTTAGGGGTTCTTGGAGAATTTATAAGTGTAATGTGGTTTTTTTAGGAAGTAACTTCAAAAAATACTCATCAAGACAGGTTTGTAACTAAACGCTTCTTCTTCTTTTCTCTGAACTATCTTTCTCTCTTTATTGTCCTTTCAATTGATTTTTTACTTATCTCTCTTTAAAACTATTGTTCTGACATTTGTAGCATAATGTACAAAATGTTAGGTATTAAGAAAAGTGGAAATTTGTTTATATCATGTGCGCTGGGAAAGCTATAAAGATTAATAGAACATTGTGTAACTTGTGCGATCGATCGGTAGGTTAAGTTAAAAAAGATGGCATCACGAGATCAGATGTGATCTATATGTCGACCTTTTCCGAATTTGGTTTTATTCCAAAATGACCGTTAGAGAAAAATGATTGTTTCATGAGGAAGGAAATTCATAAAAATAATATCCAGAAGGCAAACCTTTATTTGTTTATCATTAAATATGTCCTCAACATTTTGACATGTAACCATTTATCTGATATTAATATCAAATATAAATCATATGATTAATGAGAAAATTATATAAACCATACTATAATTATAAACCAGACGTTTTGTTCATTATTTGATGGAGGGTGCAATAATAAGACATTAATGATCAAATAATCAATGATGATGTGGCTATTGCAATGGGAGACATAGATATCATCGTAAAAGAAACAAAAAAAATTCCTTTATTGTTTTGTGCAGCCTTTATTTTCATTTGATTAGCATCTCCTGATATAATGATTATTCATGTGGCATAAAATTCCAAATCCACTCCAAATATGTATCCCATGTTTTATGGTATTATATATTATTATTATTTGTTTTTTTAATTTTTTTGAGACTTGTAAACAAAATTTGATTATATATTTTAAAATCGCATGCTTAAATTAAAGACTCATGTTGCTTTGATGAGGTATGCAACATCACTCACTCTTTATCATCATCGTCCACCACATTTTTTCTAAGAATAATATAGTAGACTATATAGTATTAATACTACAATTTGTCTTAATAATATTTTTTGTAGTATTAATACTACAAGTTGAAAAATAATTTTTTTTTAATACTACTAGCTGTTTCTATTAAGAAAAACACTTTTGCTTCTCTCTTATGGAATGCGGAATAGACATATGTTAGCTCATGAAATATGTGAAATTTAAAAACGTTGATATAAGACGGAGTTGTACTAAAAAGATGACTTATCAAAAGATAATGTCAAGATGGACTTTATTGAAAGAGACAAATGTCTTACATGATTAAAATGAAAGGTGCATATTTTGGTCTCTACTTATCTTTCGAGATCTTTAGAAGTTACATTTATCTGGTCAAACAATAGGCAACACTACTTACCAATCTTTACCAACTAACCAAAGCCAATCACAAGCGACTCCTGCAAACATCCCTCCACAAATATATAACACCAACAAGTTTCCTAGTGCATTTTGCTCCGGTGCCTAAAACCAGTTTTCATCATTTCTAAACTAATATCGTCTTCACGAAAAAGTTAAAATAAATAAATAAAGGGAGAATTTGAAATACCAATAAATCATATGGGGCTGATGTTATGACACAAACAGTCAAATATCCATTGCTTAATCCCAAAACGGACATCAAGAAAATCATCCAGCCTTGGCTTCCATATATGCCTGTGATGTTGAAAGCTGGAATCAACAAGAGACGTCCCAATGACGTTATCAAGAGACATTTCCTCGACTTCATCTTCAACTTCTTGACCATGGGAACGTATCTCCCAACCAAATCCGACACGTTGAACACTGCTATCAACACTAGTGCATACCTGTTTTAAACCGTTTTTTCTTAGCTATCAATTTTCCAAAAATAGTCATGAGTAAATTAGCATTTTGGTCTTACCAGTCGCCTAAACTGTATTTTCCCGTATCCTCCGATAGAAATCCAGGGAAAATGCTAAACGTCAGTAGATACACTAAGAACAAGGTAACCGCAAGATCTGAGTACAGTAACATCAAGTCTCCTTTGTTTAGCCGATGATCATATCTTAAGGCTTCCTCGTCCTGCATTCAAATATAGGTGTTTTAACCATCATACGTAAGAAAATCCAGTTTAGTTCTACTAAATGTAGGGATGAGACAATCCGGTTTACGATTAAGTTTCTTTTCATTTTTTGGTTTGAAATTTTGAATAACCATATAAACTTAGAAACTGAAACTAAATAAAGTTATTTGACAAAAAAAAAAAGAGAACCAAATATTTTTTTTGATTTTGTTTGGTTTGGTTCGATTTAGTTTCAGTTTAAAAAGACAACTAATTAAAATATAAATAAAATGATGATTTAATTACTATTGTAGTTAAACTAATAAACTTATAAATAAATTCTGGTGTTGGTTTAAACATTTTGGTTCTTTCGATTAAGGTTTTTCATCCACCCATAATTTGACAATGATGTACCTGGGTTATTGGTTGCACTTGGATGCCTCCAGCTGCAAGGTCGGCCCATACAGTTCGCGATCCTTGAATGATAGCCTTTGCGCGATAGTACTTCACGACCGGTATCCTGGGAAATACATATGCATATAACAGAACGCAAACCAACTCGAACGACGCAGACATGGCAAAGAATAAAGCTGCAAATTAAATATTGGCAAAAAAATGTTATAACTAGATGATTTTAAAGGTCAAAATTGAAATAATGAACTTGTATTTTAAAAGAATATAGGTATAAAAACGTACTAGCTCCTTTGCGAAGGCCATCCCTTGAGTTTTTGAATGCTGCTTTTATGACCAGCCTCAGTCCAGAGGTTAATGCTCCTGAAGCAGCTAAGCCAGCTAGAAACGACTAATATTGATGGCCAAAAGATTAACAAAAGTTATAATACTAGCATTTTGAGCCAATAAAATCACATATTAAACAAATAAAATGTTTTCATAAATATATTTGTAAAGTGCAAATGTATAACTCCAAAACAAAAAGAAATTACGTTTACCATAAACAAAATAAATTTTGTCTAAAATACTAAAAATTGATTTTGTGTTTTTTTTCTACAAATTGATTAACAATTGGGACTGTTGTTACCTGAAGAAACTCGGGTGTCATCATAGAAAGATCTCCGATCATTCCACCATAAACATGTGCATCCGCTAGACCAAACGCCGCACTAATGACACATACTCCAATGAAAGAGCCAATCCCTCCTCTCCCCGAAGTAGCTAAATTTAACTGCCTCATAGCAATTTTTTAGATAAACTAGTATCAGCAAGAATATCATAATGTCAAAATTGTAAACCAATAAGCTTATGATTGTAGTGAAAAATCCAAGAAAAAAAATAAAGACATTGAAAGAGTATGTAACTCACCACTAGGACAGCAAGAGAACCAAGGGAAAAAAGACTATATCCAAACAAATTTCGACGTCTGGTATTGAGTCTTGCCTCTTTGTGAACAAGAACACTAAGTGCTCCAATAGAAAATGACTGATAAATTATGGTAAGGATTCTCGATGGATGATACCACTAGGAAGTTAAAAACAAACAATCAAGACGAGGTAAGTGACAAGTTGATTATAGGCAGAAAGGCAACATATGTATTTTCATAAAAGCAAAAACGTTTTGGCCTTACGGGGAACAAATAAGCGTAATAATCCACAATTGTGAGCATACTGTTCCATGCTAAAAGGCATCCAACGCCAAGAAGCCAACAAACAGCAAGAGCATAGTTTTTCCCCTGGAGAATAATTAACCAAAGGTTTTGAGACAATTTCAAGATAGAATTGTATTTCGTAGTGAAAATCAAAAGATGGATATATGTAAACCTTAGGATTGGTCGTCACAGCTAGAATGCTAGTATCCATCTCTCAAGACTGTCGAAAGGGAGCAAACACAAAGCAAAGTTAAAGGTACTAGTGTATTAGAGTGTGCTAGACATAAGCTTGCTTGAAGCTACTAAATGGGAAACCATATAAAGAAAATCTCAAGATATGCATCAAAATTAGGCAAAGAATCCAGAGTAAACCTATCCTAATCGGTTCGGCTACAAAACACGCTTATCGGCTAAAAATGTAATCCTACTTGGTTACTATGAAATGTGTGTATTGGCTAATTAGCTCGGCGCTTCAGCTAAAATGTTATCCATTCAACTTAATTAGGTAAAAAATCCTTATGCTAATCATGATTGGTCCACTACAAAACATGTCCTATATATATGCTAATTAGCTTTGGGCTTCCCTCTGAGTGTTTCCAGGGTGCGCTTGTACCCAATAAGTTTGTACACCTCGATATTAGTTGGGCTTCGGTCCAAATTATCCGAGTTATATATATTAAAGAAATCTTAATTAAGAATTTATTTTTCTTTATAACAAGAAACTTAGAGAATCTTCTACTTTTAGAAGCTACAACCTAAACTGCAAAAACAAATACACATATTTTCATCCTAAAGGCGCGTCAAACAAAATGACGATGTTGGTTGCCTAATTAGAGAGAATTAAAAATCACAAAACGCGCGTTGTGGTTCTTGAACGTCAAATATGAAACAATGTTTGTTTTGTGAATGCTTACGCAGCATCTTGAGTCTTGACCAAGCATTTCCGTTCATCGAGCGTCTTGTTTGTATGGTCTCTAAATTTTGGAGTCTTGAGCTTTTGGATTCTCCTCGTCTTCTTTGTCATGTACTCCTTCCCTCTATCACACCGCTACTTCTAAACGTAACATTATTATAATTATGTGTAGTAGGATGTGATTTGCGAATCAAAACAGACATATACAGAAAGAGAAACAAGTAAACTTATTATTTTCTTAATATGGTAACCTTCACGTTTAAAGATGATCAAATAGACGCGGTGAAAGTGTTTTGGTCACTATGGATAATCAAGTACGTCATCAAACTTTTGATGTCCATAACATTTTCCATATACATTAATTACCAGTCTTATAAACTATAAGGTAAATGTGGAAGTAGTATTGGCGTAAATTGTAAGAAAAATAAATAAACAAATTGCCAAATTTTGAGATTAAAAAAAACATATATTACAACTATTTTTTTTAAAAATCACTTTATAGTCAAATGTAAACATTGATAACATTTTGTCATATATTGTATGGTGCGTTTTACTACTGCATCATTAAAACCAGTTTGCAAATATATGTTCTGAGGTAATCTCAAACTCAACTAAGAAAACATAGTCAAAGTAAATATTCATCAGTACAGCCCTTTTTTGTTTTTTACTGTGAATATATATAGTTCAAGAAAATATGTTATCTACACATACCCCAGAAGATTTAAGAGTTTATATAATACAGTCATGCATGGGACCATCGTCACTGTAGCTTAAATTCAACTTTCCTTTTACATTGACGACACGATCCGCCTCTATCGCTCTCTCACTCGATCCCTCTATTCAACCTTTTCTATTGTTTTGGTTTTGTTAATTAAATTATTTAGTATTTATTTCTATTTTTCTAGTAGTATAAAGTATAAACCTTCTATCGTTGGAAATCAAAAACGCTCGAACATTTGCTTTGGTTTTTCAATATTTTGGCCTCACACTCTCTGACTTGAACTCTTCTCTTCTACCGAATCAAACCAAATGGAGGATCATCAAAACCATCCACAGTACGGTATAGAACAACCATCTTCTCAATTCTCCTCTGATCTCTTCGGCTTCAACCTCGTTTCAGCGCCGGACCAGCACCATCGTCTTCATTTCACCGACCATGAGATAAGTTTATTGCCACGTGGAATACAAGGGCTTACGGTGGCTGGAAACAACAGTAACACTATTACAACGATCCAGAGTGGTGGCTGTGTTGGTGGGTTTAGTGGCTTTACGGACGGCGGAGGAACAGGGAGGTGGCCGAGGCAAGAGACGTTGATGTTGTTGGAGGTCAGATCTCGTCTTGATCACAAGTTCAAAGAAGCTAATCAAAAGGGTCCTCTCTGGGATGAAGTTTCTAGGTCTCATTTTTTAACCCTAATTTTTTCCAGCTTTATTTTCCCAAAATCCCCTTTCCTTGTCTTTTTTGCCCTTATTCCGGAGAGGAAAAGTTAAGATAAAAATCAGAACTTGGAAGAGAAAAAAGACAATCGATTATGGGTTTTATTTTTGATTTGGAATCATAATTGTTTTGTTATAGATTAGACCTTTCACGTTAAAATATTTTTTTTTTTTATTAATAAGGAGAATATGACATCATCAACCCCTTGGTTTTCTTAAATTCAAGTTAGTTAAAAACAAAATTACTTTAAAGTATAGGCAGATCTGTGGTACTAGTTTTGTTTTGGTCGAGAGAGTGAATGACCAGACATTAGGAGTTTCTGTTAAGATTTCTTCATGTGTTTTTAAAGAACAAAAAGAGTATATATAACCATCAAATAAGAAACATCTATTCTTTGACTTAGTTTGACTTTTTGTCGTTGATAATCTCTGCTTTATTCATAAATTCAATATTGTGGTGCATTATTATGCAAATTATGAATTAATGATGAAATCATGAAAGTGATGCATTTTTCATTCCTTTGTTGGTATATACCTCATATGTTTAGGATTATGTCGGAGGAACATGGATACACTAGGAGTGGCAAGAAGTGTAGAGAGAAGTTCGAGAATCTCTACAAGTACTATAAAAAAACAAAAGAAGGCAAATCCGGTCGGCGACAAGATGGTAAAAACTATAGATTTTTCCGGCAGCTTGAAGCGATATACGGCGAATCCAAAGACTCGGTTTCTTGCTATAACAACACGCAGTTCATAATGACCAATGCTCTTCATAGTAATTTCCGCGCTTCTAACATTCATAACATCGTCCCTCATCATCAGAATCCCTTGATGACCAATACCAATACTCAAAGTCAAAGCCTTAGCATTTCTAACAATTTCAACTCCTCCTCCGATTTGGATCTAACTTCTTCCTCTGAAGGAAACGAAACTACTAAAAGAGAGGGGATGCATTGGAAGGAAAAGATCAAGGAATTCATTGGTGTTCATATGGAGAGGTTGATAGAGAAGCAAGATTTTTGGCTTGAGAAGTTGATGAAGATTGTGGAAGACAAAGAACATCAAAGGATGCTGAGAGAAGAGGAATGGAGAAGGATTGAAGCGGAAAGGATCGATAAGGAACGTTCGTTTTGGACAAAAGAGAGGGAGAGGATTGAAGCTCGGGATGTTGCGGTGATTAATGCCTTGCAGTACTTGACGGGAAGGGCATTGATAAGGCCGGATTCTTCGTCTCCTACAGAGAGGATTAATGGGAATGGAAGCGATAAAATGATGGCTGATAATGAATTTGCTGATGAAGGAAATAAGGGCAAGATGGATAAAAAACAAATGAATAAGAAAAGGAAGGAGAAATGGTCAAGCCACGGAGGGAATCATCCAAGAACCAAAGAGAATATGATGATATACAACAATCAAGAAACTAAGATTAATGATTTTTGTCGAGATGATGACCAATGCCATCATGAAGGTTACTCACCTTCAAACTCCAAGAACGCAGGAACTCCGAGCTGCAGCAATGCCATGGCAGCTAGTACAAAGTGCTTTCCATTGCTTGAAGGAGAAGGAGATCAGAACTTGTGGGAGGGTTATGGTTTGAAGCAAAGGAAAGAAAATAATCATCAGTAAGCTACATTTTTCATTCTCAAAATGAAGAATAAGAGAACTTAGAAACGATGTCGTGCGTGGTTAACGATTAGGAGGAATTATTAACAATTGAGAATAAGATTAATATATATGTTTAATTGGTTTGTAAACTAGAATTTGTATTGTTTAATTAGACCTTCTTTAATTATATCTTACCTTACGTACTCCTGCCGCATATGTAGTTTATGCGTGTGTGAACGTAGAAAAGGACTCACGTGTTGTCGTTTTGTTAAATTATCCTTAAAAACTGCTGCAACTCTTCCGGTACATCATATTTTTTCATATAAAGTTAGATGTATTTTAATTAGCTTTCGAAATCCCTTTTATTTAAGATTCGAGAGACAATTAACATATACGAAAATACTCACATACAAGAAACCCATGTGAAGAAGGGTAAATATGTTATTTGGGATATTCCCAAAGCTTGCTCCGTCCATATTGTTCCTTTTTGAAGAAGAGTAAATTTTGAGACCAGAGGAGAGAAAGAGAGTAACTATTTGCCTTTAATTCCTAGTTCTTAGAGAGACGAGTCAATACACTTCCCATTCCCATGCATTATCTATCTATTATACTGCTACATTCTGATTTTGTCGTCACAAATTTATTTCACTTGCATGGGCCAGTCCAGTATTACTAGCTAACACCACACACATAATTTGAAAACTTTCAAGTTATCACGTTTATGCTAAATTAACATGAATATTGGATCTGTAGAAATTATGAGCTGAAAGCTCTACATTTGTGGATATACGAAACAAAATTTGATATAGAAAATTCAAACCGATTAAGGAGAGATGCATCTATCTATATATGATGATCTGAATTTTTAATACACAAAATATTTTGAGAGCGACCATTTATTTATTTCTTCTGCTACACTTTACGTACATACTATGAAAGTATCAACCGCTAGTCCTGATAAGAAAGTTAATACATGTTAATTTCCAAGAAAAAAATGAAGATACCAATTTTTTTTTTTTTTTTTGATGATTTTTCGTTATGACTTATATAAATGCCAGTGATTGGTCAAATTTCAAAGCAGATTGACCCATTAATAGTATTATACATTCATGCTGTTATCATAATAAATAATAATTAAACTAGATTTTAACCTGCGCTATATCGCGGGGACAATTTATTTTCTTAAAGTTAGTATATATAAAAATTTACAAATTTTATCTATCTATAAAATATTTTCATTTTATAGTTTACAATTGTTATTAAATAACGTCCTGCCAAACCCGTCCCGCCAACCCGTCCCGTAAAAAAACTTATTTATTTGATTAATGTTGATCTTATTTATGATATGTTTATGAATCATTGTCTAAATATTTTATAATTTTGTAGTAATTAATTGCTATCAAATATCTCTACGGTTTGCTGCTTATAATCGAATTGTTATAGTCATAAAAAAAAAAGCAATATCAAAAATGATAATTTTGTAGTATTTAAATGATATTAAATATTTTGGAAGTTTTATTTTAGTAACTAATCGTATAGTTAATGCAGAGAGATTTTGGGAAGGTAGTTAAATGCAAACATTTAATTCGAAGATTTATTTTCTAATTATCAAAAACAATTATTAAATGCCAGTGACAACCACTATAAATAAATCTCAACATGAAGATTTATTTCACAAAGTGGCTGCAAAAATGTATATATAGATATATAGTTATTAGTTGATCAAGGGTTTGCAAATTGAGGGACAGAAACTGAGAGATGGGAAGAGACAATAATTTTAAAATAATGATAAATAGAGAAACTGGTATGATTTTACGATGAAGTAGTGAGATTGTCCCCTACTCTGTCCACCTATGACTTGACATATCATCCACTCAATATTTCCATTCATAAATAATGAAATCTACATATATGACCTATATATTGACCTGTAAGTATGTTTTTCTTTCTCTATTTTGATTTCTTGCCGCTTCAACGGCAGTGAAACGCTCGGTAATCGGGAGTTCCCATGATTTTTCCCAAATCAAAGAGAAAACTAGAGCGGATGCTAAATGTTACATGTATCATGTTCAATATTGGACCCTAATTGTTGTATGACTCATGTTCTTATATATCTACAAGATTATAAAAGCCCTTTAACAAAGAAAAAAATACCTAGAAGAAAAGTGAGACGGGATCAATGATTAACATGTGAAAAGCAATCTGATACCATTGTTTTAAAGTATCCAAATAGTCGTGATTCAAAGAAGATAAAGGAGGCCAATAGACATTTTTACCATCCATCCATTTATGAACACGTGACTCTTTTTTAAGAGCTATGGGCTTTGTGATTTAGCCCTTCATGTTTATAAATGGGATGTGAATTCACAGCCCATCATGAAACAATATATAATTCAAGCAAAAACAAAACAAGGATTTAAAAGCTGAGGCGGCAAAATCTCGGTTCCCCAAGTCTCCAGAACGTTTTCACCGCTCAATCACTTTTGTGTGCATGGATTTCGAAAAGAAGGTATCATATGTTTTGCTCAATCTCAATCTGAAATCTATTTTCTTATGAAGTTCCTTTAGATGATTGATGCTTAATTCAGTAGGATTCGAGAATAACCGGAATTGGTTAACTTGCAGAATGATGTCTCATGCTTTGTCTTTCTTGAATCTGAATCAGAGATTATATGTTTTGAATTCTAGTTTGGTCTTTGATTGAATGTGATGATTTGGATTAAACCTGGAACTTGTTTGAAATCTGGATCGATTTGTACTTAGCAATTGCAGTTGTTCCTTTACCAAATCTGATTGAAATTAGGACCAGACTGAATTAGCTTGAGAGTGACTAAATCTCATCAAGTTATGGAGAAACACTGAGAGCTTTGATAGATAATAGGAAAGATGAATTAGTGCTGCAAATTTCTGTTAATGACTACAAAAAACCTGAGTTTGCAAAGAACATCCATCCATTGCCCAAAACTATGGCAAGGAACAAAAAGAAACACCTAAAAAGAGTTGCATGAATTTAAAAGTTAATGAAAAGCTAAGATCCTCTATGACCTTGGTGATGTAAACCCTAAACCAATGAATCAAATATGTCTAACATGTTAATGCAATCTGGAAGGTTTCATTCCTCTGTCTTCTCTTTAGTTCTGATTGCTACGTGAGAACAATGCAGTCTTTTCACTAGACTCTTTGGCTTACGATTCTCCCTGTCGAATCCCCTTACACAGACATATCCTGCATATATATTACAATGCTAGTCAAACCCCACCTCAAAGCTCTATAAAAACAGTATTAACCAACTTAAGCTATATCTTCTATACTTTCCTATCAACATCTTACATCGCCAAAGCAAAAACATCGTGACTGATTTTGATACTATTGTTTGTTCTTTTCATGAATTCAATGTTTGATACTAAAGGTGTTTTCAGTGTAAGACATATTAGCATACCTTCCTGGAAATTGTATTTTATGGCTTCCACTGATAAACCTAAAAAAATGAGAAAAACATATTGAGACAAGACCTTGGATTTATATATCCAAACACATGCATAAATCGACAGTTTTGTTTTGAAAATTTACCTTTACAAATCGAGGATACAGAGGATCCTAAGTATGCGACTCTTCTTTTTAGATCCCATATCAGTTCTGTTGGGACGTCGATAGGGTTTATGCTAGAGTCATGGTCAGCAAAAACCTGCACAAGTATAGTCCAAATCGAGCTTTGACGAGAATGTTGCTTTTGATCATTTGTTTAAGTTAAATTCATTTTTGGGAAAATTACCTCATTAGTTTGGAAGTATGTGCCATTCAAAGGGAATCCACCTCTCATTGCTGTTCTGCAAGGTATCTGTTAACAAACAAATTAGTCATTTTTATACCTTCCTTATATTTCTACTTAGAGATATTCTCTTGAAAATTGTCCACCAGAATCTTACCAATATAGTTCCTCGTACAGTCTGTGATTCCTCTTCCCGTGTCTTGTTGCATTGAAAACATTTGTTTTCGTTGCATAATGTATTATTGCTTTCAAATAAAGCACATCTTTGTTTTGGCGGTTGAATGGAATTCACGGTTTCACCTGGTATGGAAAAATATTACAATCACTTGTTAGACATTAGTCATATACATCTAAGGATGAAAACTCGTAAAAATATAGCGGTATTCTTGAAAAGAAAAATCATAATCAGATTTTATTGTGTGCCTATTTCTTCTTACCTGGCGTCCAAATGGCTAACAAGTAAGGGACTATATCCTCAGCTTCTCGCCTCTCAAACTGTAAAAAAAGATAATCAAACAGTTTTTAAGGCGGGAATAAGTAGAAAAATTCTTGCTAAATCATTTTGCAAGAGTTACTAACCCCTTCTAGAATGGAATGGTGATCAGGGAGCTCAAATCTGTAAAAGAGAATTAGTATGAGATAAATGCTGAGGAAAGTCTCAAATTTTACGGTTTAGGGTATAATAGAAGAAAAAATTGAAAGTGGCAACTCACACGTGGTGCTCTGTGCGTAGCTTTTCCTTGATCTTGAGTTTACGTCTAGGTATTGCTGCTGCATATGTGCTTAGTACCACCAAATCATGTGACGTACCAGCTTCCTTGTTGACCACCAAATCATGTGATGTACCAGCTTCCTTGTTGAGGATGATGGTAGGAATTACGTCCTTATTTTCCCAAGGATCCTCTGATGTTCCAACGTTGTTTTTGTCCCGAGGATAGTCTTCAATATCATGTTCTATATACTCTGGTTCTGGTGATGCTGGTTCCTCAATGATTGGTTCACAGTTTTGGGATCTTTGTGCTTCTTGCTCTTTTTCTTGATAAAGAAATAAGGATGGTCGAAAATTAACCACAACAGGCTTGCGTTTAGATCTCCTCTCATGGATCATTACACTTGTTCTGTCACTCTCCTCTGGTTCTGGTAAAGCAAGCCGTGCGCTGCGATATAACACAAGCATTTAGAACATACAACCATTAAAATGACTATTTTGAGCAGATCTCTTTCTCTTTAAGCTAGTGTTTTTTTTTTCATGTTAATGGCAATAACAAAGAATTTTGTGGGGTTTAACCTTGCACGTGCACTAGAGTAATGTCGACACTCCGCCTTCATTGGACATGCATTGCAATTGGGTTTTACTTTTGTGCAAAAGACCTGCAAAATAGGAAAAGCCACTTTAAGATGTTTTCATTCCACAAACACTTGAAATTTGTTTGAGGTACCTTTCCAAATGTTATCATGTGGTAATGCAGCTCGTACCTAGAATTGTATGATACAGTTAGAGTTAGTTAGAGAAGTTTAAGGGTCTAGAGTAATGGTTGATGCTAATGTAATTTACTTACAAGGTTTTTTGGTCAAGCTTGCAGAGGCGTGGCCAGAGGTACTTTTGAACTGACTCTAGAACTGGGTACCTGAATAGAATTAAAGGGAACTACTGTAAATTTCTCATGTTCCCTTTCATGATTGAAGAATGATCTTTAATTTTTTTTTCTTACAACTCTAAAAGATGCATTTGCAGCTCGTCGGGCAATGGCTGTAAGGGAACCCATCCTAGTCTTACAGCTATGCGTCCGACATTCGTGTCAACCTGCATTTGTAAAAATACGTAACTATTAATGTATCTGTTCCACATTCATTAGGGTCTGAGTATTCAGTATCCTTCATTGACTTACAGGGAATGCAATCTGATGTAGTGACAAAAGTCTAACACACTCCACACTCTTCAATCCTAATCCGTTTATGCTTAGTAGATACTCCCTGCAACCATTAGTAGTCACTATCAAGTATCTCTCATTTATATGTATCTCAATTACTATCGATTCCATTTACTGAGATATATTCTTTAACCAGAGGCTACATATAATCTCAAGATTTGTAAATAATTTTCTTACTTGGCTTTATCAGGAGGAACATCTCTTAGCCACTCTAAGTCAATGCTTCCATGTTTTTTAACTAGTCTGTTTAAGAAGGCCTGTCCAATTTCCAGAGTCAAAAAAATTCACCTTGTTAGAATGTATAAATGAGGTATATATAGCACTGTGATTAGTCAAACCTTGATTCTTTCGGCAAGCATGTTGTTCATCCCTCGTTTGATGATTATATTAGCGATCTTGTGTACGTCTGTACATCGAAGTGCATCCCAATCAACTGTGTCCATTGTTCTTTCTGTTCTCTCTCTCTTTCGGCCACCACTTTCTGCTTCCTTTCTCAAACTATCCCAGTCAACGCTTTTCTTTTGCGTGCTCTTTGCTGATTCCTTTGACTTTTTCTTTGGTTTGGAGGTAGTTGGTTTTTTCCTATTCTTCTTCACATCCTCCGTTCTTGTGCTCTCTTGCTGGTCTTGTGTCTGAATGGTACTCTCCGGGTCTTGTTGATGGCTGCACAACTCTACTTCAGGTGGTACTTCATTTAGGTTCAACTCACAATGAGTAGAAGCAGATGAGACCATCGAAATCCCCTGGGACAAGTCATTAAGATCATCCGTGTATGGTATATGACCTTTGCCTTTTACCATTTGGGAATCAACTTGCTCGTTCATCAAAACTGTGTTAAATGGATCCAGCAGCATCGTTTTTGATTGGTCTGCAGAAGTTATGGAACTGTCACTTGTTTTAGAGGATTCCTGACTACAAACAGCATCAATGTCGTTCTCATCATCATCAATCTCCTCTATGATGACGCGAGTTGGATTGCGAATTCTTGGAGTTGAAACTCCAGTTCTTGGATCCAAATTCAGTATTGTTTCTTGAGTTACTGAACTTCCCCACTCTTCATGACATGATCCCTTGTTGAAGTTCCACTCGACAGGAAACTCAGCAGCTAAATCCATATATGCAGAACTGCAAAAGTGAACAAGTTATAATTTCTAAACCACTCTGTTGCATATATCTTCTACTTATTAGAAATCTCTTGAATGCATATACCTTGATGAATGGTCTGCGACATTCTGGGTTAGGAAAACTCCCACTACTGAATCCACTACTGACCCTTTCCAAGGTGAGAAAGTTCTATTGCCTGCAGTGATAAGCTTGATTTAAGACCATGTTGCTTTGGATACAAAAAAGAAAGAAAGAAAGATCTAAGGTATAAAGCCACACAACAATGTCATAACTAAAGCAATAAATAATACCTTGGACAACACGCATTCGCGCAATGAACGAGTTTGCACGTCCATGGAACATGTTCCTCTCCTCTTCCCACCATTTACGTTTTTCCTCATCTGATCCATCAACACCGTCACAGTCGATACTTGACATTAAGAGTTTCCACACTCGACTCGTTTCAGGATCCAATTGTACTTTCGGTTTCTGCTTCTTGCTATACTTCACTATTGCCTTTTGCTCTTCATACGACTTTTTGTATAGAATAAGTGCAGTTTCTCTATTATGTGGAAGGCAAAGACCCTCTTTGTTGATGTCTAATTCTTCAAACAACTTAGTGATAGCATCAATAGTCAAACTTCTTTCCCATATATCAGCTAGCGATGTACCTGCATTTTGTAAAACTAGTATTAATTCAAAAGATAGAAATCTAAGAAAAATATTATAGATGAAAGTTGCTTGTGTGTTTATCACCTGTTGGATTTTGGCGTCGCCACTGCAAGTCCAATATCCTTGCATTGAACTGGCTTGCTACACGGTTTCTTTGACTCCGCTTCTTTCTAAACACTTTTAGTTGCAACTTGGATGCGACGGTAAGCTTCGGAAGTCCACGAGGAAGCTTACATCCTTTTCTATCACGTTTGCTTGGTATAATCCTTTGTAAAAGTTTCTTTAACGATCGGAAGTTACGCGGTCTGGTTGCCATAATGGATCTCTGTCTTCCCAGAGAAATTTGTGAATCACTCGGACGATCTTCTTCTGATTCCATGAAACTTCCTGGTCCGGTATTGACAAGAGACAACATAGAACTGAGGCAATCATTGTCGGTTTTTTTAAAGCCATTGGATCTTCTTTGCCCTCTTCTTCCCTTTGGGACGTGACCAAACATTCCCAGTGTTGTATCGGTTAGATTTTCTTCACCTGAAGAACCCTCTACGTGACCTGCTGATGTGAAATCGATTCCACAAAATTCCTCATCTTCTTCTTGAAGGTCAAAGTCGAATCGTATAGATCTTCTCGTTAATCTTTTTGGCCGAACATAATTGCTCTCTTCAGAAGTTTTAGTAGCAGTAGCAGCAATAGAGGATTTTTTAATCCCTGCTTTAGATGATGCTTTTTTTGTTTTGCCTTCACGGACAACCTTTGGCCTGATCTTTTTTCTCTTTAGTGTTGGTGTTTCCAGCTGAGATTTCTCATCATTTCTTGCTATCTTTCTTTTCTTTACTGCTGCAGGAGATCCAGTTCCAAGAACAGACTTCTTGATACGGTCGTGAGGCTCATGATCAGTTTCAGACAGACTTTTTCCTGGTGTCTTTAAAGTTATTTGAGGAGACTCAGGTTCTGTTCGTTGCGTACTGGTGCTCACCAACTCTTCAGGTGTAAGATTAAGGTCACAAAGAAACTTCTGCGGAGTTGACACATCATCTGTGGTTCACCAAGACAAGAAGTTGATATCAGGTAAACATAAAATTCATGATTTGAGAGATCACTGAGAACTTATTATGAGATAATCGATTTCAGTCTGACTTAATCTACACATAAACGCTTACTTTCTCTTAAAAGATCCTACAAATTCAGGAACAAATTTTACTCACATTGTTGTTTTTGCATTTTACTCAAAGTCCACGGATTAGAGTCCATCTTCCAGCTATTAATCCAAGAATCCGTTGGATGCTGAGAGCTTAACGATGATGATGATGCACCAATTGATGAACCTGTGGCGACTGTGGCATTGGCCAGAGCCAAGAGTTGTGTACAAGACATGTTGTATAGTCCAGGTAAGTTTTCAAGACTAAGCCTCCTCCTGTATGATCAATAACAGTTTCAGTTAACATCTCTCCTTATAAAGTAGAAAATAACTAAAACGTAATTGCATAGACACAAAGATCACACAGCCAAAACCAGTTCATCAAAAAATTGCTGTGTGTTTACATATCTCAGTTTTTGCATTTACTCATGTTTTGAAGAAGTGAAAAATGTTTGATTTATTTTCTTCCTTTTGCAGAATTTAACAAAACAGAATCACCAGAAAATATGGAAATTCCGGGAGAAGAACAGAGTAAATTCGGTTGAGTCACAAAACCTGTCTGAGTCAGGCTGATGGTTGTGTTGCATGTTATTAAATATTGACTGTTCTTGTGGCAGACCATGTAGAACTTCTGTCTCTGGTTGTCTCCCTTTAACCCTAGCTTCTTTCTCTCTCACTTCACCTTCCACTTCCATTTCTTTTGAACCAAGATCACTTGTCCTCTTCTCTGTTCAATCACAATTAATTTACCTGTGGAAGATACAAAAATTGATTGTGATTCTTGGCCACTGAAAGAAACAATATTTGGAGAAAGAAGTGATTCGGTTGTGGTAGGTGAAACCTCCTCAAAATCTTTTCATTTTAATGTCAATTTCAATTGAAAGGGATAGAGAACTCAATTAGTTCTTGAGTGAAAATAACAGATTTGATTACATTTATTTGAAAATGAAAGCTTGAAGTTGCAGGAGAGATTACCAGAGAGAAAAAGATGAAGCCAAGTAAGCCAGAGTCAAGTCTTGTGAGTTTCAGAGTCCAGACAAAATTTGAGATAATAGTTTATAGAGACTATAAGGAAGACAATATACATGAAGTTACTTTTTCGTTTTTGCAAATCCAGTCCTTAATTTTCTCCAAAATACAAATCCTTTGTTTTTCACTTTTTCTTTGCAAATTTAATTCCCTTCTTTATATTATGACATTTCTAATAACAATTGACTTGTTATTCAAAATTGGAGACATACATACCATCTAGGTAGTTAAAATATATTTTGATCATATTTAAAAAAAAAATAAACACGTGTCATATTTAACAAATGTATATTATCTATACTTTACAAGAATTTGTTACGAGGCGTATCCATTAATTATACTCTTATCTTTTTTCATAAACTTCAAAACTTTGACTATTTTTAGTGACTGTTAATTAAGAACCTAAAGATAAGATAAGAAAGTTTTGAATTCAAATTTTAAGATATGCATGAATGAGTTTTAGATATTCATAATTGTAGTTTAAAAGAAATGTGACACACGAAATTTATTAAATATATAATTATCATAATTTGTAACCGTTTTTAATAATACTTTAGTGATACAATTAATAAGAAATCAGCTTCTAGTGACTGTTACAAATTTCAAGATATTAATTTATTTTGGTTCTTTAATTACAACGTTCATTGGCTACAAATATAATAAATTGATGACAAGTAAATGAAATAATAGAACAATTAGATTGTAAAATTCTCACAAATAGATTAGACGGCCAAATAATTGCACAAAGTGGTGCAGAGTTTCACTGAATTGCAACTTATCCACGATGGCACGATCACAAACTGATGAATATATGTTGTTGCTACGTGAAACGTGAAAGCATTGAGACTGAGTGTCCAACGTGAACTATGCGTAAAGAAAGGAAACGATTTTCCACTAATTCAACTAGTTGCTTCTTTGACCCCAACAGAATTCACTTAGAAACTCGTAGGAATAGGTCAAATTACTCCTAAATTTAAGCAGAGTGTTGCTGAGTCAAAAAAAACACTAGCCTAATTTTTACTAAAAAGAAAAAAAAGAGAAAAAGGAGGCTTGAGTTTACTTAGCAAATAAATTCCTTCTTACTAATACGACTGAATATTACTGCACGATCTATTGAGTTACACAGTACGTATTAAAGTTGTATATGAACGTACGTGACTTTTTTTTCCCTTAAGGGAACCACTTGCTTCTTCCTTTTTCACTGAAGTGAGTCTCTGTAAGAGAATCTTATTATCTCTCTTATAACTTTTTTCCAATTCTTTGGTTAACAACACTAATGTCGTGTTAGCTCATATTTTCTTTATAAAAAAGATGTAACCTACCAAAAATAGAAAACAGAATAAAAGTAGATATCGGAAGAAATAATACGATTAAGGAAGAGATCCTTTTTCACACGAAATAGAAAGAAAAAAGACACAAAATACCAAAAGGGGTAAAAGAGGTAGGAGCAAAATGGTAATTTGAGAGATTAAATGCTGCATTCTGGTGTCGGGCCACTGCTACAAAAGAAGAGAGTGTCATTGAGTGGTCCGCGCAAGTGGAAAAGAAGGAACGCATGACCAATCCGGGGTAAACAATAAAATCACGTGTGACTACGTACGATTCCGTTGAGAAACCGTTTTAACGCCGTCAATACACCCCCCTTAAATCTGCATTAGTACTTGATTCAATTGGGCCTAAAATAATATCTAATAGCCCATTAATAATTTGTTAAGGTATAACACTAAGGCCTAACAGAGAGCAGCTGTTTCTTATTTCTTCCCAGTAAATTACTTGAGATTGATCCAACTAGATAAAAGGAGAGTGCATGAATTTTATATATGTCTTTGTGAGAAGTTAGGATGAAAGACTACATTTAAGTAAATCCAAAAATAAATACTTTTGATTTAGTTGTAACTGGGCCTATATGTTTAAATATGCAAGTTTTTCGTTGGGCCGAAAGTAGCTCAATTTTCACAGACCACAGAAATACGATTACTAAATAAACTTAAAAATGGAATATTTAAACAGCAGCGCAGGTTTGCCCGAGAGGTTAAGGGGGAAGACTTAAGTTCTTCTGCACATAAGTGCGCGTGGGTTCGAACCCCACAGCCTGCAGTTTTGCTTTTGTTTTATATAATTTCTCAAAGATTTTAGTTTTCCTTTAATTGTCGTGTCTAATCAATACTAAATCTCGGGACTTGAGAAGTATGGATAAAGAACTCGAGACGAGAGTTTTTTAGTATTTGATAAAGAACTCAAGACGACACTTGGCGTTCATATCCTACAAAGATATTTAATAGAACAGACCAAACTTCTTGTCATCATAAATAATTAAATGCCATTTTGTTACCATGTTCCATTACGGGCATTATCCACAACTCTATTTAATTATTATCACACAAATAAATACTGTTTAACTATACACAACTCGAAATTGAAATTTAACTCACACATTGTGTCCTCTGGCTAATTGTCTTCCATGCAAGTACACAGCACATGACAACAATAAGTAATAAAAAGAGTTATGTTGGATAATGAAAAAAGACCACCGAATGGTGGATTTCAATGCTAGCAGATCAATTATTATTTTTTACAGAAATAGTGAAAAGTCATTTTACACTAAAACATTAACTCGAAATTAAAAATCCAACCCCACATTTCTCCCTCTTTCTCACATTCGCCCCAACATTTTTCTTCCTCCTCTATCAAACTCTCAACGACCGACCAAGCGAGGATCAACCTCAACCCTAGCAACACCAGCCGGAGCCTCCTTAGCCACCTCAACCTCTCCTTTCACAAGCTCAACCGCCACGTCATCACCACTCTTCTTCACCTGTTCCTCGTCGTAATTAGGATCTCCTTCATCCATCGCCGGTGGATCCGGCTGCATCTCGTAATCCTCCATCCGATCAGGTCCTTCCCACGTGTACTTCCCGCCGTGACCTGACTTCGATGGTGGTCGCCTGAGAGGAATCCCATCGGAAGGATGACGATCCATCCGTTGAACACCTTTCTCCATAAGCTTCCGCTCAACGCTCTTGATCGTCTCCGGATTACGTGTCTTCACTTCGAACTTATCAACAGATTTCCGGCCTTCTTCATTCTTGTGCTCCGCCCGTAGCACCACCGTGTTTTTGGTTTCATCAACTGATACCGCCTGCATCTTAGATATACAGAAATAAATCAAAGTCGTGATACTTCACTACTTGTACGTTTGCGTTTAATTAGAATGAGCAAAGAGTGTTTTCTTTATATAAGAGTGTGTGTAAGAGGTGCGTGAGGGGATAAGAAGATAGGGGACAAAAATATCTGATGAATTGAAGTTTCTAGCGACTACCTTGTCTTTCTCGTAGCTTACGGAAACTTCTCATTTTTTTATTTGAGTCTGTCAAGTAATTATCCATTCGAGGGTGTTACTCTAATTGGGCCTTTGTGTATTTTTATACTGTTCGGTCCCCATACATTACATGTTTGTTCACATCATGATCGGATTATTTTGATACTCAGCAATAGATTTTGACATTTGCTCTAATAGTATTAAAGCATTACAAACAAAATCGTAAATACAATCATTCAGAAAGAAGAAGTCAGTCAACGAAGATGGAGAAAGAAAATCTCTCAAACGTGTCAACATCTTCAATATTACAACGTCTTCACTTGTGAATGGAGCAACTCTCCTTTTTCTTGTCAACTCATCTATGAAATATAATTACTTACGGAAAAAACAACGTGTTTACAAAGTGTTATGAATTCACACATATACTACTAACTCACGCCCCTTCCGCTTCTATCGATCAAAGTACCCACTTGTTCTCCGCACAAAGCTTTTGTGATGTTCCCAGCTTCCAGAAAGTTAAATACCACAACTGTTTTTTTTTAATCCAGAGGACAAGGAATCAGGTCATTTACATTCAACGTTCGATTCTATCATCAGGTGCTAAGCACTCATTGCGGGACAAGTATAAGGGTATTGATCTATTATCCACTGATGGAAATCAGGATTCTAGAGGTCCCATCTCGAGTAAACCATTTGTATAATTCTGTCTAGGTCACTAAGTTTAACCATTTATCTCACAGCCAGATCTAAGTAATCTAAAACGGATTAGCTAAACATGATAAGAGAGAGAAGAAGAATCTCGACCTGGAATGCTGTTCTCTTCACAAAAGTTAAGGGCCATTGTATCCATTGACGTAAGACCTCTAGAAGCCAAATCTTGAAATGATATGTGCTCAAATGTCACGTTACTATCTTGTGAATGACAGTCATAAACACCATCAACGTTTGTTCCTTTCACCACTGCCTCCGCATTGACTGATAACAAGAGATCTTAGGTTACCACTTAGGACCAGTTACTAATGGAAAGAGAACAACACTAAGAGGAAGTAAGAGAGTTGTACTGTCTATAGCTCGAAGGGCTGCAGATGCATCAGATGATAAAAGTGGATTTCCAAGCGTGGCACCGATGCCACCAAATATTACCACTCTTCCCTTATCTAGATGCCGGGTGGCTCGTTGACGATTGTAAGGCTCCCCGACACCCTGAACCGATATTGCAGTTTGTAACCGTGCCTGCACCCCTATTTTCTCCAGGGACGATTGAAGTAAAGCAGAGTTCATCACAGACGCCATCATACTGTTACATAACAGAAATTCGGTGAGCTGAACAACCTATCTCCAGCAAAACAGAACATAGAAGGCAATACTATTTTGTTGCTAAGTGCATGGATGTTTTGGCAAAGATGACATGTGAGACCATTTGAAATGATGAAAAAAAAAATCATCTGTGAGAACTTCAGAGCACGATAAATCAAATATGGAAATATAACTCATCATGAGCAGATAAAATTCTCATACAGTGTTTGCACCAGCCAGTTCGATTATCATACTACAGCCATCATGCTTTATACAAAGCACAATTCAAACATTTTATCAACTGAAATATTTTGACCAACCTTATATGATATGCAGTGGTTCTATCCAAACCAGTGGCAGTTACCCATGTGCTGCCACAAAAAAAGTTCCGACTCCCAACAACTATCGCTACCTGGAAGAACCAAACTATGAATACCATTTAACTGAAAAAGGATAAAACGCTAACAATCTAGAACTAAGTGTTACCTCTACACCAAGACGACAAGCCATTGCAACTTCTCTTGCAATCAGATTGATTACCTAAATAATCAAAAGAGAATTTGATGCTGAGGTCGGATAGAGAAAATGCATGAATCAACAAAAGATTACACATTCTGGAGGAAACCTTTGGATCAATGTTATTAGGACCGGTGCAGGCAAGAGCTGCACCACTGATTTTTAGAACCACTCTTCGCCATCTAGGGTTTGATGTAGCCTTTGATTTGACGTTATTAATCTGAACTCCTGGGTTATATGTTACCAGAGGATACCTGAAACAAGAAATACAAAACCAAAAACTTTCACTTTCACAAGAGCACAAAATACAAAAGAGTTGCTAGTGATCGTTTCTGCATTACCTTCTAGCTGGCTTCACAGTATTCCCCATTGAGCTTCCGCTTCTATCTTCATCAGACGCGCCTTTCAAGGCTAATGAATTGCCCACAATATCTTCCATCTTCTTAAACCAAGGCCAGTGACTAGCTGCTGTTCCACCACTGCTCATTCTATGCCTTTCAAGCTTATACCTCTTCTTGAGATTATCAATCTTGTTCTTACACTGTTCTACACTCTTACTCAGCTTTTCACACCTCTCACTCACCGATGAAGCAACCTCTTCCCAATCTCTTCCCCGGAGATTCCCTCGATTAAGCTGTGTGAACTTATCCGAATACGCATCTAACAAACACGCAATCGCCGCATCACTCCACTCTTCTCTATCCTTCCTATACTCACCAGCTGAGGAAGACGAAGTCCTCGGTCTCTTGAAGCTACCGTAGGGAGTAATCTCACCGCCATTTGTTGTTCCTCCGTCACTTAGCTCCTCCTGACTCTGCCTCTTCTCAACACGAACACCTCCGATTCTAGATCTGTTGGCACCGAGATCTTCGTCTTCGTCTTCGTCTACAGCTGCGTTATTATCATCATACGGATTCGAATTTTCGTCCGCCGTGAAAGGATTAACACCGTGACCGTGGAAAGCAGAAGACGCTTCTACAACGACATCGTTCTCGTCGTCCTCGTCGCCGTTCCTCTGGTGATGCGGTAAAAGGATCTGATTCGATGGTTTCGGGTTGAATCGTCTAGGAGCGTAGGGCGTGTGATGAAGAACTTGGTGGTGGTGGTGATGTTGATTAGGGTTTGACTGATCGTCTCCAAGTAGAGAGAAATCGTCATCACACGACGCCATTAAAAATGCCGTTAGGGTTACGGCGGTGGTAGCAACCAGAGACGGCGTTAATTAGCGGCGAGAGGCTGAAGAAACGGAAGGAGAAGGCGTCAAGGCGTGAACTAGCGCAAAAGTGGATGGGCCGTCACAACGGCTCCGTTAGGCAAGTGGTAAGGGTGGAATAAAAAAAAGTTAATTCACAAAAACCAAACCGAACCAAAGTTAAATTGCGTTATTCTATTCGGTTTTGGTTAATCCAAACCGAAACATAGTTAAATTCGCTTCCGTTACAGTCAATAACCTACGTTACCTCATATTTTTCAGCTTTCCAACAAAATACATATTATCAAAATTCTTTCACAGATATATATTCCCATAATGATTTTGTCTTTGTAAGATTAAAATTTATAAAATTATAAAACCTTTGATGATAACAATTCAATTTTCAATTGATGTAACGGGTGAACGAAGAAAATAATTAATACTATCAATATAAAACGTTGGAAACAGGTGTTACAACAATTAAAACTGAAAAAAATGGTTTAGTCCAATGTTTTCCTGTCATTTTTAGATATAACAACGAGTCATAATTATGTTACTAATTTTTTTTTTTAATTTGGTCGTTTGATTGATCGCATCGTGTCTCACTGTATATATGATATATCACTTTCCATCATTTGTTCTAAAGACATGATTTGTAACTTATATATACTTCACGTACGACACTAAATTCATACCGGAGATTGTTTGTCATTGGACTCCACTTGGTATCATATTCAGCAAAAGTTACAAAATTCATTTGACGAAGATTGTTTGGTTTTTGAAAGCAATGTGTATACAGTAATTTGTTTTCCGCTATTTGTTGATCCTCATAATCTTCCAGATGCTCCTACCATATGTCCGAAAATATGTTATAGGAAAACTTTAGAGAAAACTGCAACTATCGCTATAGTTCCAATGGTATCTAATTAAACTTTTGAATCTTATTGTAGGTGCAAGAAACATGTACAAAGCAGAATATCTGCTCAAACACTAGATGGAAATGGAATATAGTGGTATGGTATGATATTTTTTTGTGTTCTATCATCTCAAATAATCTTTGTCACATTATTGACATTGTGTAACCTACCTAAACTTTCACTCAAGTATTTATAATAGAAAATCTCTTCTTCTTACAAATATCATAACAGTTCTTGAATTATATCTTTAATAACTACTTGTACACAAAACTCTAGTTGGTTAAAAATAGAAGAAAAACTCTCCATTGTGATGCTTTGAAGGGTAAATTATTAAATAGAGAAACATATATTCTTTAAATAAACGAGGATCGCCCGTGGGCCGTGGGTAGTTTTACTGATTGTAATTATGTTTCTTAATGTTTTCTCAATACTCTAGTGCAAGCAGAGCACCCGTGGCCTAATGGATAAGGCGTTTGACTTCTAATCAAACGATTGTGGGTTCGAGTCCCACCGGGTGTGTCATTTTTTTTTTCCCTTAGTATGTGTGTTAACCTTTGTACGATTGATTAATTTCTTCTCACTTTTACCAATTAACCACTTAAATATTGACAGCGTGAGAGAATCCTTATTCGAAAATTGAAACTACAAAAGTAGACATGCTTAATCAATTTGCTGATTAAAGACCTTTTGTCTACAATAGTACATACTTTTAAGATTTAATTTACTGCCTAATGTCACTAAAACGTGAGAATCCTAACATTAGAAACTACAAAGTTGTAAAAAATCTCTAATCCTAAATACTAATCAGCATCACCCCTTAGCGGAACTCGGGTCAACCCGTGTACCCGAAGACTGTAACTCATTCAACTCAATTTCACTCCGCCGTAACATGAGAATCATCCTCTCCGTCTCAAGCCTCCGTCTCTGATTGTCAAGCTTAGCCTTCTCCATCTCTCTCTCTTTCTTGCTCCTATATCTCATCCACTTCACTCTCTGCTTCTCCATCTCCACTCCTTCCCACTCATACCCAATCTTCTTCTCCTCAATCTCCAACATCTTTCTCCTTATCCACTCTTTCTTCTCCCACACACTCTTCCCAACATCTTCCACTACACTTGCCGCTTCTTCCCTCAACCTCTTCACCGCCGTCGATATCCTCCGCTTCTTCCTCGTCTCTTCTTCCTCTGATTCCTCCATCTCTGACTCCGAATCCTCCGCCATATCAGACTCTACTTCCTCCTCCACCTCCACCCTCTCCGCAATTCTCGCCATTTTCCCTGCTTCCGCCGCGTGAAAACAGTTCTGCTGCTGACTCGGAATCGGAATCGAAATAGGATTCTGTTGCGGTGGTTGTTGGTCATGACCACCAAGATGACCACAACTATTATGATAAGCACACATCTCTCTAAAGAAAAGATGCTTAGAATTAAGCAACTTCTTGACTTCATCTTTCAACTTCGGAGTCAAATGATCCATACTCTCTAACAATCCTTGATTCTCAACGACACGACAAGCGATTCCTTTACCAAGAATATCGTTAACTCTCTTGTACCTCTTGTTCAAATCATTGAACTTGTCTTCACATTGTTGTGGTGACACAGAGAAACCTTTCTCCACCATAGCTCTCGACACTGATTTCCACTTCCCTTTCTTCTGCAACATCCCTCCTCCTCCTCCGCCGCCACCGCCACCGCCGGTCTTTTTCTTGGCGTCGACTGGATCGTTTAAACCAGCTTCGTCACCGATGTAGAAAACCGCCATGATCAAAAGCCTAACCATTGTATCCGTCCATTTCATTCTATGCCATTGTGACAATTTCCTCTTCCCGTCAGTTCCCGCGCTGTCTTCAGGGTTGCAACCGGATCCGGAACCCGACCCGCGATCCTCGTCGTCGCAACCGCCACCGCTAATGGGTGACATTTGTTTGGGTTTTGAGGCGTATGGGTATAAGGATTTTATCGGCGGCTGAGTTTGTTGGTCGCCGGAGGTGGTGTAAGGATGAGGATGCTGGAACTGAATTGAATTTTGGGGATTTGGTGGATTTTGCGGCATTTCTAAGCTCAACATTCTTGGACTAAACCCAGAGAACATCACATTCGATTCCATCAAACACTGAACCCTAAATTGGATAAAAAATTGAAACTTGGAAACAATGGTAGATAAATCAACACGGAATCCCACAAACCCAGATTTCGAATTTCCGACGAAGTAAGAGAATTCCGACAGGAATTTGTAAGTACAGTATCTTCGAGTTCTTACTTTTAAGTTTTGTTTAGTTTGTGTTGAAGATGTTTTTTGGTGAAGTGGTTTCGGGATTGGAGTCAAAGGAAGAGAAAGAGAGTAATATACAGAGAAGAGAGGAGAGCAGTGGTTTTGGGAGCCGTCAAAGGGATGATCTGAAAACTGCCCATGGTTTTGTGGTTTTTAAAGTTTTGTTTCCTTTTTGGGATTACAAATCAAGCCTAAACCAAGGGGCTGGTTTTGGCAAAACCAATGGAGCTGCCTTTTTTTGGCCACTGTTTTTACCTTTCTGCCAATAATAAAAATCCAACCTAACTTTTCATAAGATTTTTTTCTTAAATTTTTTCACAAATAAATGAAAAACAGTATCTGCTTTTTTGATTTCACAACTTTTTTATTTATATCATACAAATCTGAAATCTGCATACAATAAAATAAAACAAATATCAATCATTATTGAAAAACGGTTTAAAACATCGATTAAACAACCAAATATAGTAACTGTTTAACCGCGTAATGATTGTGACTTTTTTGCCAGCCTTAAACTGAGAGTCAGACCAATCTTAAACTGAGACAACCAAAAATGATCGATTTGGTACACAACAGAACAAAATTAGGCTTGTAAACCGAGTTAGAAAGCTAGATACAGGGACAAACACTTTTTCTCGTTGAAAATCAGTTACCAATTAACCATCATATAATTAAGCATCATATAATTACAATTCATAAAGCACTTTCATTATGGATTAAGAGCAATAATAATAGAGTTGTATCAAGAGCAATATCAAGAGCATCTCTCTCTCTCTCTCTCTCTCTCTCTCTCTCTCTCTCTCTCTCTCTCTCTCTCTCTCTCTCTTTATCTTTCTCTATACCACGAAAGTAGCGTTTTTTCAAATACTAGAAATACTATTTTTTATTGGAGGCTAGCCTCAAATTGCTTGGAGAAACCAAAAGGTAACCCACGATCTAGGAATGAGAGTTCGTAGCAAATAGAGGTTACTCATTGAACTACAGTGGCTAAAACGCTCATCCGACAGACACAGACCCGAGAGAAAACAGACTAAAGAATCTCAAGAACAACCATGATCACGAGGAAGACTCTCATGGGTTCTTCTTCTTCCTGAGATTTGGATTATCCACCACAGCTTCAAACTCAGTGCATCAGAAGCTTAAAATAGTCGTCATCACTTACTAAGAAGTAGTCGTATCCAAGAGCTTTAGCTCGGTTTTTAAATTCCTCCATTTCTTGCTCGGGGACTTGGATCCCGACCAGCACATTCGCGCCCGTCTCACCCTTTTTTGAAAGAAGGAAGATTGTATAGTAAGGAGGAGACTCGAAGTTCCATTAAAACATTTTTATGGTGAAATGGGAAACAAACCTGTCCACGGTAATGGAAAAGGGTGATGTTCCACCGTGGACTGAAAGAGTCCAAGAAGTTCATTAGAGCACCAGGTCTCTCGGGAAAGGTGAATCGGCATAGAACCTCGTCTCCAACAGTAGATCTTCCTCCCATCTGATATGTATAAAGTGTGATTCACATGACAACTTTGCATCAACCAATGGGAATGAATTGGAAATCTAGTAATCCTAAAGGAGAAATAAGCACAGAGAGAAATCAATCAAGGACGCACCAAGTAACGCAGGTGATCTTTCACTAAGTCACTGGTAGTGAGATTGACAGTTTTGAGTTGAGAAGATTCCATTCTCTTCTGTAGTGCTTTGAGCTCTCCAGCTGTGTGAACTCCGACACTATACAACAATTTACAAAATTTTGCAGATTAGAGGATGAATAAACTACTCGGGAAGGAAGGAATTTTTCAGGAATGGCCTTACCTGTATAGTACAACAGCCTCCTTTTCCGAGCTACATCTATATTTGAACTCGCTTATGTTCATTGGTCCAACCTGCACCCATTAATGTTTTGTCTTACATACACTCTGTAATGTGATTAACTACTATATGCTATAATACCAAACACACACCAGCTCACAAAATTGCTTAAAGCTTCCAGGTTTTTCCGGCATGAGAGTAGCAAGAACAGCTTCCTGTTGCCTACCGACATTGGCGAGTTCTGTCACAATCCTTAGCTTGTCAAAGTTCATGTTAGCGCCACTGGTTATGGCTACGACATTCACGTCCTTTAGGCCATAATATTTACAGTATGCCTCAGCTCCAGCGAGTGCAAGAGCCCCTGCTGGTTCCAATATGTTCCGTTTCTCCTCAAACATATCCTGTAGAGACAAGTATCTGATTATCTACAATTCAGTATGCATATGCCAAACACCGTCTGACAAGGGATAACGTATCAAGGATAGTACCATACCTTTATTGATGCACAAATAGCATCACGAGTGACAAGAACAACACCATCCATTAGATTTCTGCTTATACGAAAAGTCTCTTCACCAACTTCTTTAACTGCTACACCATCTGCAAATCCCCCAACCTGGTCCAATATCACCCTCTCACCGTGATGCAGCGACAAAGCCATTGCATTTGCGTCAGCTGGTTCTACACCAATGATCTTCACCTGCATAACCCAAAAGTCACAATAAGAAACAGAAGCTGAAGGAACTCATTTCTTAATTAAAATTCTGGATTTTGTCACAAGTAGCTGTTATTAACAACAACAGAACAGAAGGTGACATTGCCAAAGCAGTCACAGCAAAAAGAGTACCTCGGGAGAAACCCTCTTCACATAAGCAGCAATACCAGCTATTAAACCACCACCACCAACTGGCACAAATATAGCATGCAATGGACCCTTAGCCTGACGAGTGATCTCCATCCCAACAGTCCCTTGTCCAGCAATAACATCAGGGTGATCAAAAGGAGGTATAAACGTCAGACCCTCTTCTTCAGCTCGTATCTTAGCATGTGCTTGTGCTTGATCATACGAATCTCCGAAAAGAACAACCGTTGCACCCAAATTCTCTACAGCTTGCCACTGTTTTCAATCCCAGAACACCATCAGATACTAACTTCAAGACATGAGAAAGCTTAAAAATGGAAAATACCTTTATCTCAGGAGTCGTAACAGGCATAACAATCACAGCAGTGCAGCCGAGTTTACTAGCAGATAAAGCAACTCCTTGAGCATGGTTTCCAGCTGAAGAGCAGATAACTCCTTTTGCCAATTGATCTGCTGGAAGTTTCACCATCATATTGTAAGCTCCACGAAGCTTAAACGAGAATACCTAAAACAATTCCAGTCACCACTCAGTACAACAACACATAAAACCTCAGATGTAGTCTCAATTCCATACATAATTCACCTAAAAAATCAACCAAAATGTATAAAGGGAGAAGCTTCATTACTTACAGGTTGCAAGTCTTCTCTTTTAAGATACATACGAACACCTAATCTCTTAGATAGCTTCTTAGCCAATTGGAGTGGTGACTCAATGGCGATGTCGTAAACCTTAGTGGACAGTATATTCGTCAAATACTCCATAGCTTCCGCGATGCTTCCGTTCTCAGCCTCGTTCGTACGTTCTGGTACAGCACCGAGGTAACCGGCAGGGTATTGCAACGAATTCGGAGAGACCTTAAGACGTGGTAAAGGAAGCTTTGGAGGCGGTGGAGTCATAGATGTTTCATCTCGGGACAGAACCGCCACTGCGATCCGAGAACGGGAGGAGAAGTGAGTGAATCCGACCACTGGTTTTGATGGACGGTGAATGTGGCTACGGAGAGAGGATTGCGCCGTCGGAAGCTGAACGGAATTCATGGGTTTAGAGAGAGTTAAACAGAGAGGAAGAAGCTGGTGGCGGCTCTTAATAAACACAACAAACAAAACTACGTGACCGGTTTGGTTTTTTAAACCTTTTATTACCGATTCTCACCAAACACTAACCAGCACTTTTTTTGTCTGTATTTAGGTTTCACCGGACACATAAATTACAAACCCAACACAAAAAACTATTATTCCGTGATTAGCCCTAATGTATTGCAGATTAATTAATAACGATTATGGACGCACTTGGTGTTGGTGGATCATTCATCATCATGTATATTGGAAAATAAAAACTGATCTTTTCTAAGTTTTAGCAAAACAAATATTTTTTATTTATATGGTCTACGACAAGAAGTTTGGTGGTGACTTGAGAGAATCATGAAATCTACAACTTGTGGATGAGAATTCCAGTTTTATCACTTACTCTCTTCTTCGTCTCACACACAATTAAGGGCACACTCTGAAGGAAGGCAAACAAGAACTAGTCAGTTTCTTTGTTTTAGACAACAAGAATCTGTGAACTAACACAAAAACATTGAAAGAATGATCTTAACAATGAAACTTGTTCACCCTCTCCATCACTCTTTGTCTTCCTCCATTCCCTTTCCCTCAAGTACACACATCTGTTATCTCTCTCTGTCAATTACTTGTATGTTTTGAACCAATATCGAGACATCGATTAAGCAAAAATTGTTTTTTTTTTGGATTTGTTATAATTTGCAGGAAAAAGGCAATCCAAACCGTACCGGTGCTCGTTACCTTCTCCCGGCTGCGAAAAGGTCATCAGAACAGAGACTGTCCTGCCTCCGGCGCCGGTGAGTTGTGAAGGGAGAAGGGTCTTACTTGGATGTCTTCTCGCTACAGGTTAGATCATTCTCTATTAGTTCTTCACATCTCCACTTAAGCTCAGTGTATCAAAATCCTTAGAAAATGTTGTTATCTGATTCAAAACAGCTTCTGGGATTTTGTCAACTGGTTCAGCCGAGGCAGTAAGCACCAGTAGAAGAGCTGTAAGCAATATATATATCTATGCATACATTGTGTTCTTGACTCAAAACTCAATCTCTTACATACAATTCTCTGCAGCTACGTGCATCCAAGTTACCGGAAAGCGATTTCACGACTCTCCCCAATGGTCTCAAGTCCGTAATCCAATGCATCATCTTTTGTTTGAATTCGATACAGTACTCATACCGCAAAACAGGATTGAAAAATCAAGTCTTTCTCGCAATAATCACAAGTTTGGTTTCTGTTTATATTGTGGCAGGTACTATGATATAAAGGTTGGCAATGGAGCAGAGGCTGTGAAAGGATCTCGGGTCGCAGTACGGTTGTGAATACGTTTCCTGGTTTACTTTGGACATGTAAATGCTAACAGTTTTAACAAGCGTTGATGCTTAACCCAAATGTTGTGTCGCAGGTTCACTATGTTGCAAAATGGAAAGGGATAACGTTCATGACAAGTCGACAAGGACTTGGTGTTGGAGGTGGAACGGTATAAGGCAATCTTACAGAGTCCATTACTGTACTTGAATATGCAAGGATCCTTTACTGATAATAATGAATTTTTGCAGCCTTATGGGTTTGACGTTGGTCAATCAGAGAGAGGCAATGTTCTGAAAGGACTTGATCTTGGTGTTGAAGGGATGCGTGTAGGCGGTCAGGTTAGTTTTTGAAACCGAAAGGCTTCACAAAGTCAGGCCACTCAAAGTCTTGTTTTGATGACCCTATGAGGTTTATATACAGAGATTGGTGATTGTTCCTCCCGAGCTGGCTTACGGGAAGAAAGGAGTGCAAGAGATTCCTCCAAACGCTACGATAGAGGTAACCAAGTTGAATGGATTGAAATTTTTGTTGGCTTCTAAAGTGGTGTTCATTTATGTTATCTTTCTTTTGCAGCTTGACATTGAGCTGTTATCAATCAAGCAGAGTCCTTTCGGGTATGTGAAATCAATCAACTAATACACTGGGTAAATTTGATCGAAAAAAGTGCCCTGAAAGCTTTCTTTTCGGTTTTATTCTGCAGGACGCCAGTGAAGATAGTTGAAGGCTAAAAGGACTAATGAAGCCAACATTGTACCAAGATTTTCTGTGTACATTCAGTAAAAAACTATAAAATTGATCAAAGCTATGGAAGATTCAACTGTATGAGAAGAATCTGTTTAATGGATTATACCGGCTAGTCCGGTTTTGTAACCGCTTTATAACTGTGTCTCATCACTCAATTCATACACTTTTGGCCGTTTTGCAAAACATTGAATCAATTCAATCCCATGAGGTGGTAAGATACTTTACTAATGGTTAAAATTAAGATCTAGCCTAGCCTCCATGCCTGTAGTTATCTTGGACTGTGAGATCTAGATAGGGTACAAAATGGGTGATACAAATTTCGTACCTTTTTAATGGAAAATTCCTACCAAACACGATTGGAGGGTTGATCTAATACATCAGTGATTGAAAGTTGTAGAGCCCATGGGATTAGAAGGTGTCTTTGCCTGACCGCCTCTTGCATTAGCAGTCCCATGCCCAAACTGATTCCTGGCGTTTGCTGCTTCTGTTGCCGTGACCGACTTCTTTATCTTCAAAATCCACAATGTATATACAAAATCAACAAGAAAATCTTCAATATATAAGTTTCTCTTCTACTCAGAACCATAATCTATACTATTAGGATGTTTAAAATCATGTGTTAAAACTTACAGCCGCAAGTCGCTCTTTGTGAATATCTGTTGTCAACTGCAAAACATTATCCAAGGAAACAACCAAAGATGTTAGGAACTATTTTGTAAATAAGACGAATTGATAAAATGCAGATCTCTAATTCTTACTGGCTTCCGAAATGTCTTGAACTCATCACTGCTAAAACCAGGAGGCCTAATATTCCAGTTTCTTTCTACATTTAAGGAGAAGATACCAAAAAGAAATTACTCATTGTAATTGGAATGAGAAATTGAAAGAAAACGGGCAGGTAGATAATATTGATCAGAACGAACCAACATGGAGCAAGATGTCCTTAGCCTCTAGAATATCTGACTTTCTATGCTTGGCTAAAGAACAGCCAAAAGTTGTGATCTGGGTTAAAGGAAACACAACGAGCAGGAGTTAGAAAAAAAAAACTCATCACAGGACAGAAATGTTTGACTCTTAACCAATGCGGTGTGGGCTACTTACTGACTCCACAAAATCTTCAGCAATATCAGAAAGGATGTCTTCAACCTCTGGATCCAATTTCTCTGACGGGTCAATCTGTGGATAGACAAGGCATTTTAAATTTAGAGAAAAAAATCAATGGATATCATGCAGAGAGTTCAGTGTTGAACACCATCAAAGTAGCCCCTAAAACTATCGATATATGTTATTACTGAATCTGTCAATAGTCATCATACATGCTTTTTGGCTTTCTATGGGAGGTATTATTAGCAAATAACTCAATATCTCTTCTATTTTATTTTTATCAAATACATTCCCCTTTATCTGTAAGAGATCTATCCAAGTAGAAGAAATCAATCACACATTAAGTAAGAATCAAGCGTGAGAATGAGAATACTGGTCAATATGCAAAATGGCTACCCAAAGTTGAGAATATGAAGAGAGGTCAGTGGATACCTGTTGAAGTAGCTCATGGATGCTTCGTTTCCCCAGGATACGATCATCAGACGGCTCGGTCTCTGCAGAAACTGTTTTAGCATGGTTTCCTGGTTGAGCCACAGGAGGCTGGCTCGGCATTACCGGAGAAGTAACTTTCTGATTTACCAAACCTTGGACCCGGGTTGGTTGATGTGGGTGAGCTAAAGGCTGCTGCGGAGATCTCAATTGTTGAAGTTGCTCTTGAGGCTGATGTTGTTGTTGAGATTGTTGTTGCTGAGGCTGTGGAGTTGCTGCTGACGTAGAAATATGTTGCTGAGGAATATGAGGTCTTTGTTGCATAGAGGGAGAATTTACTTGTGGTCTATACGAAGGAGGTGGCAAAGGCGGCTTCCCTTGGGGAGTAGATGATAACCAAGGTTGATTGATAGCTTGCAAGCTTTGTTGTGATGCACCAGTAGATTGGACATTAGGAGAGCTAATAGGTGAAGGTCTCATAAGGCTATGTCCTTGAAAGTTCTGCCAAAAGTAAAATATAAGGAATTAAAGTGTGCAAACAAAGTTGTTGTTAACAAAGGAGTCACAAAGCTGGAGTTCCTATGTCAAGATACAGAGGCCAGAAGGGTAAAAAATACATACTTGAGCAACAGGAGATTGGGTACTTGTGGAGGAAGCTGGCCTTAGAGACGATTGAGTTGGTCTCTGTTGGTGCTGAGTCATCCCACTCGGCCTTATTTGGGAACCTGAGCCAAGTGTTCCCATCATCCCAATTCCCTGAGTTCCTTGCATCATTCTAACCTGAACACACACATACAGAAAAAAGTTGGTATTTTTTTTGTAACAGAGCACAATTCTTTGAAATGTGGCACATATGAGAGAACAAAATCCACCTGAGGGGAACTTGTATTGGACGTAGCTTCTGACATTCCAACAGTTCCACGACCTAATCCGCCGTATTGTTGCCCAAAAGAGCCGGGAAAAGCAGAAGGCGAATGTTGAGAAGGTGTAGGAGAAGGACTCGGAATTGGGGAAGCCGGAACGCCAATCGCCATACCACCTCTTTGTTGCCCACTAATAGGTAAAGACGAAGACGAAGAGGCTGGCGCTGATGAGGAAGATAACAATGGCGACGAAGCGGAGGAGAAGTGAGTGTAAGAGGAGTGTTGTTGCCATGGTCTAGAGTACGCCTGCGGAGGCGGCCGTACTAAAGGCTGGGAGAGATGTTGCTGCTGTTGCGTCGCCGGAGATGTCACCGGACGCGTGTATTGAGGAGGATTAGGGTTTGGATTGAGCGATGGTGATTGTGGAGCTGGGGAAGAGGGAATAGAGGAAACAACGGAGGAGGGACTCGGATTTGTGGAAGGCGTTGGTTGAATCTGTGTTAAAGTCGATGGTTTCGAATCCGACGGCTGAGGAGGTGTTTCCGGTGGCTGAGACGCCGTCGAGCTTTGCCGTGGCTGATCCATGAAAAGGTTGTGAATGTGGAGGGAATAGAGATATTGATTGAGTATATAGAAATCTAATTAAACCGAAATTGTCGGTACGGTATTAAACAAGTGAACCGAAACTGCAAAGCTCGATAATTATTAATACCGGACCGGCTTTAACAATTCCTTTTCTCTGTTGTGTGATTAAAACGATGAGTTTAACCCCAAAGAATAAATGAGAGTTAAAACGCAGCGTTTCATTATGCTCAGATAGCAAGTTTCTTCTATTGCTGGAAATGTAGCTTCCAAGTTAACTAGTGTCAAAGTCTCTGGTCTTTTTCTCACATACTCAAGAGTACACAGCGATCAAATTAGCTAGTGTCACGACAAATTGGAGATTTGTTTGCAGCCTTTAGAGCCTTATAGCAAAGAAGAACTGGCATTGATTTTGATATATTTTGTGGATTGGAGAAGATATTGTCAAATTTTCAAAGCTTGTGACGTTGCCAAAATTATGTAGGTTTAGTGATAATAATTCAGGATTCTAAATGTGAAGTGTGGATAAGTGATAATAATTCATGTAGAAAGAAACATTGTCTAGCTAAAGATGACCATTGTTTGGGTCAAAATATATAAATAACATTATGATCAAGAACTACCATCACATAAAAGATAACTTCGATGTAATAATCTCGATAAGACTTTAAGAGAAAACATCAATGTTCATTAGACATGACAGGATCAAATCTTTTCTTCAACGTACCAATCTGCTTAAGACTCAACCCAAAAGCTTTCATAAGCAACTCCTCATTGATCCCTGACCCAAAAACCACGGACGGTATCTTCTGAATACCAGGGTTTTGGCTATTAAGTCCGCCGACAATCGTGGCCGTAACATCTCCGACGTTCATCTGAAAATGTACAAGCCCTTTTGGGTAAACCATCATTTCTCCTTCTTCCATCACTTTAGCGTAAACCTTATTGTTCGAGTCCACAAAACCAGAGTAAACCCGTCCTTTAACCAAGTGGGCTACTTCCGTCGCCCGCGGATGGTAATGTGGTGGGTTAATGGATCCGGGTTTGAGATCAGCCCGGACAAACGAGATGCCTAATGTATTAAGGCCGGGGAAGTTTTCTGGGCCTACTGGGACGGTGGCGAACCCCGTCTCCGTGAAGTTTCCGGCAGTTTTTAGACCGGAAAAGACAAAATCTTCGGTGGTTACTTCGGAGGAGTTTTTGCAAGGGAGATTGGTGGAGAAGTGATGGTCATGGTAAGGAGATGTCACAGGTTTTGGTATGCAGAAGTCTTGGATGGGATCAGGGTCGGAAGCTAATGTGAAGCATACATTAAAACAAAGAAGACAAAGAGCTTTTAGAAGAAACAAAGTGTTTGCTTCCATTTTACTTGAGGTCCATGTGAAGAAGAGTTGTGTTACATCCGGTTTAAATAAGCATATGTATATCTGGTGGGGGTAAATGAGAGACTGGTTAAGATGGTTACTTTTTATCAACCAAAATTTCGTCTGTGAAATTAAGGTGTGGGTTTTTGTACCAAATGAAAAACCACGTTTGGATATGTGGTTTTGGTTATGGGAGTGGTTAGGCCGGTACATTGACTGATAAACCCCTTTTGTGGCTTGATTGACACATCTCTTATGAATTTACTATTCGTCTATGTAATTCATAGTTACAAATTAATACAATTGTGCATAAAAATGGAAATATAACTGGAGTCCAAGGTTTCGGATCCTAGTGTCAATCCCGGTTTATAATGTAATTTTGGTATAGGCATAACCAAATCTATGTCTTGGGCTGAAGCAGGGGCCCGTATAAGGCGTGCTGTGTGCGCATGCCATGATATTCAAAATGATGAATTTGTTGCTTAAGCTTTTTGTTATCTCCAAGGCATGATTAGAGAGGCACATGAACATCATTTTTTCGGTGGTAAAGGTTTAGGCAGAGTGTGAAACATGACTTATTTCTTTGATATAACAAAGTGAAGATATTAGTTCAAAAAAAAAAAAAAAAAAAAAAAAAAACAAAGTGAAGATAAAGAAATGATTTTTAATATATTATAGATTTAGAGTCTAAAGCATCAATCTTTGATAATTAAATTTTTTAACATCATAATAAGAATTTAATTATCCAAACGATATAACATTTGTTCTTCAAAGCAACCAAAAACAATTTGCAAAGAGAATCAACGAAGTCTTCTAGCTTCTCTCTCGGACTCCAGCAAGGTGAGAATATCTCCCTCTCTGACAGGTCCTTTAACGTTCCTCATGATGTAACGGTCCGAGTCAGTGAACTTCACTCTAACCTGAGTCACTTGACCCCTTGATCCAGTCCTTCCCATCACTTTCACTACAACAGCGTGCTTGATCTGAGAATCCATTCTGATTCAACAAAACAAAAACATTCAGAGACCAAATTTTACAAAAGAAGTGAAAATCCTTAGAAAAAGAGAATTGTTCACATTTGAATCAAGACTGTATAACCTTTATAAACCAATCACAGCTCTGGAGAACAACAGATGCAAACAAAGCAGAGAAAACACTACAAAAACACTAATCAGTAAAAGCAAAAAAACTTAAAGATCACATCATCTAATGATTTTTAACAACTTCTCAATTAATGATCAATTGCAAAATGCAGAACCAAACAGCACTTACAAATTTGCAACACCTGATGAGTTAAGAAGCTAGAAGACGATTGTATATATCAGGTTTCATTTAACTGAGTGAGAAACTAGGCTCATAAATCTAACAAGAAAGAGAGAATCCTACAGATAGATTCCAAAGAACAGAGACAAGGATAAGTAGTAAGAGACTGTAACCTATCCAGTATATCTAGCAGTGTACCTTATAATCAGACTACAAAAGAAATTCCAGAAAGAAATAAACTTGAAAACCAGTTTATAATATTTCTCAATCAACGTCAGAACCCTAACATACTTAAGCTCAAAAGCTTGGTTTCTCAGTAAATCAGGAACTAAACTGATATCTAACAAGCCGGAGAGGAAACTGTAAAGAAACAGAGCATGGACATTACAGACAAAATGGGGGAAACCATAAACGACTCTAAACGATTACAGAATAACGACAATCAGAAGCAAAAACATATAGTAACGAAACATATGTATTGAGTGAGATCATGAAGATAACCTTTAGAGAGGCTCTGCGATGGGTAGAGAGTTTTAGCGGCGATAAGAGTTTTAAGAGCAGAGATCCTAGAACCCTAATTCGAGAGACGCACCAATAATTAACTGGTTTCGTGAGAGAGGACTTATAAAAATAAAATAATGTCGACCAAAAGTCAAAAAAAACTTGACCCGGTTTTAATAAGTGATCAGTTCAGTTAATCTCAGACCGAACCGGTTCTTTAGTGTTTCGAAAGAAGGTGGAGCCATCTCCATTCCTCTACCACGTGTAACCGTTATAGATTTGTAACAATTAAGACCTTTAGATTTTGTAACGATCAAAGTTGCTAAAAAAAAAAAGATGTCTCTGGAGGAGCTAGATGCTATTTGCTGAAAGTTTGGCTGAACATCATTTTATTTGAACATTTAAAGTTCACACATCAGCAATAACATAGTTCAATTTTTTATAAATCTCGAAATCTTGAATATAAAAAGAAAATAATTGATTTGGATGGAAAAGAGTCATTAATTTGTCGCTTAAGATAATTTTGTTAGAGTAAGATTATCAAAATGGTATTTTGGTAGCAAGTATAAAAGAGATAGGAAATCTCGGTTGAAATATTCAAGAAATTGTGTTTTTAGTTATTATAGAGAGATTTATCAAAATGTTTTTGAGTTGTTAATATTATTGACAATAAATTTGTTTATTTCTAAAACCGAATCGTAAGATTTTTCGAGTATTAAATATTCGTAGAGAGATTAAATCTCTACATATTTTCAAATCTCTCTTTTTCTCTTCATATTACATATTGACCTCATTAGAATGTGGGATACAAAAGATGAGTACATGACATTCTTGACATCAAAATAAGCATAATAACCTGGTCGAAACAAGTGGTTTTAGACAAATTACCTAGAAAAAAAAAGCTAATGTAGTGAAGAATTAATATATAAAAGCACGTCAGAATGGTAGCTGTAAAAGAACCTTATTACCTCAAGGGTTTTGAGCTTCTTTCCGTGCACCTCAACCATTATTTCATACAAAAAAAGAACCACAAATTCCTGCACCAACACACATATTTGAAGACCTTTAATTTTGAGTGGAAAAAGATAGTCCAATAGTTTGGCTACACCTATCTTGGACTATATATATTAAACACATTTCGCAATCATCCAAAGACTCCATCTCATACAACTAGACACTACATAAAAACGGGTATTCTAGCACTCGGAAAATGCTATCTAATAATAAAGTAATGTTGCAAATCTATAAAGTTGAGCAAGTAGATATCACATGATCAGTCTAATTTCCATCTCCCATAATTTCCTTCATTTGTTGAATTATTTCTCTATCAGTGTTTGATCAGGTTAGAACATGTGGCGAGCTCATGACTCAGGCCCATTAACAGGCCAGCCGGGATTTCCCGGTTCAATCGAATTCTCGATTTTATTCACGTTATTCCTCGGTTTAAACCGGTATTGTCGGAGGTGCTAATTCCTGCACCAACAATTAGTCCCCCCCCAGTTCGGCGAATCCGAGTTGCTTAATTCGAAATTTCCGAACTTAGAAATTGAATATTCGATTTAAATCTTGGAAAGCGTGAATTGATCATTAGATTTCCGAATCGATTCGTATTTCGAACGTATCTGACACGTGTCAAATCACCGCGTCTGTACGCGCGCGTGAAGCTCGGGAAACGAAGCGTCCCGTAGGTTTAATGATGACCTCGTAGGTTTGCCGCCCATTCGCCTTTATTTATATTCGACTAAACCCTCGGGAAGTCATTTTCCGCCGCTTGCAAGAAGAATCAAAGGTAGCTCTCGTTCTCTCCTTTGCGACTTATTTTGTACTCTCGATTCTTAATCGATTTTTCCGGCAATGGGTAAGGTTGTTCTTGTTTCTCCGTCTTCTTCCTCTGAGAGCGAAATGCCATTAGTTCGCCAGACTTCTCGGCTAACCGGGAATCCGAACGACGAAGCTCAGTCTAGTCGATCGAACCGGATCGAGATTCCGACGTTGCTTGATGAGCCAGATCGGGAAGGTTCCGGTGGACATCTCGCTGCTCCTGAAGATCCGGTGGATTTCTTATCTCAGTTCGACCCACTCATCGACCTAGAGGATGCTTATAACACGCAGCCGCAGTATACAGAGGCTGAGGTTAATGCGAGATTACTTCACGAGGATTATGTTGAATTTGACCTCGACCCAGTTGTTAGCTGGAACACCGAGATCACTGCGAAAAAGACCCTTTCAACAACCGAGTCTGTCGCGGAAGTATTCGCCCTATGTGGCTATGGAGATCGCCCGCTCACTTGCATGATTCCCGGAGAGGAGGAGCGCCCATGGAATCCCCCTCGAGGGTATGTTTGTATGTATGAAGCCTACTTCAGACAGTGTCACCTCTGGTTTCCGATTCCGTCTCTGATCATCTCCTTTCTGAATCGCCGTCGTATGGCGTTCTCCCAGCTTACTCCGGCGGCGATCTGCAATTTTGTTGCCGCTTTGACCTTCGGCGCTGAAGAAGGTTACCTGGTAAACGTTCGTTGTTTCGAGGAAATGACGACGTTGAAAGCTGTCAGGTCGCCCGGCTATTGGGTTGTGAACAACCGCCCAAAGCATAACTTTCTTCCCGGTCCCAAAGTCAGTAACTTCAAGAACTGGGAAGAATATTACTTCTACGTCAGGGTCGACCTCGAGTCGTATGAGCGTCCGTTCTCGGGGAGGAAAAGGACGTGGACGGAGTTTCCTGGTAGACCTTTTAAACAGATAGGGTAAAGATATGTCGATCTTGACTAGATTCTCATAGCCTTTTCTTTTGTTGCAGATCGGTACAGACCTAGTCCGGAGTTTCCCGTTGAGTTCGAAGGGGTTTTAGAGGCAATATTCCGAGCTCGGCGTCGCGCGTGGAAAGACATCACGAGGTCGCGCGTCAACAGAATAATGGGGAAGGTCCGGAAATCCTTCGTTAGCTTTGCTGCCGGGCTTTTGAATATGCCACCTCCCCCGGCTTCCATCGAAGAGACGCAGCCTTTGGACGGAGAGGCGGCTGCACTAAATCCTCCCGTTAGTGCTGGCCCTTCCGGTGTTGATCAGGTCTCTCAAGAGACGGGCAATCCGGATTCTCAAGACAAGACGTGTCTTGAAGGGGCCGAGGTCATTCCAGCTCAAGAGATCGCCGAGTGCGAGCAAAGTCAATCCGTTCAGGTTGTCGAGCCTGAAGTTCGAAATGTTACCGGCGACCGCTCCGTCGTCGTTTATGCCGCCGCGCCAGAAAGCGAAGAGGTCAACACGGGCCTAACCATCCTTGATCAAGACAAGGGTGAGAAGGTTGCGGAGCTCGGGGCATCCAGGAGGTCCCGTGAGGAGAAAGGGAAAGGATTGGCTAGCCAATCCAAGAAGAGGTCGGCTTCTGAAGCCGGTCTAGATGAAGCTGCTGCTCCGAAGACGTTTCGCCTGTCACGAGGTGAGACTCTTAATTCTGACCAGTTTACGTTCAAGTATTCTGGCGAGAAATTCCTTGTGAGAGATCAGGAGGCCGCCAGTCATCTTTGGCGTAACTTGATGCTCCCCGGAGCGGCGGACTTCCCTAATCCCGACGACCTGGTTCTGAAAGAGGGATATCAGAAGTTTGCCAGATCATCACTTGAGGTACGCGCAGGTTATACGTCTTCCTGTTGCCTAGTATCTTTGTATTTTGGATTTAACCATGATTCTTTTTCCAGACCGCTGCCCTGGCCAACGATCTGATTGCGACATATGATCGCAAGTTGAAGCTGAAGCTCGCCGACAGAGAGGCCTTCGATAACCTGAAGAAGTGCGCTGACCAGGCCAAAGCCATCTATGCCAAAGACATGAAGGAAATGGCAGCATTGAGAGATGCTGCCGAGATTCATAAGGCAGAGATGAGCTCGTTGAACGACGAGGTCAAGCGGCTCAACGGTCGAGAAGCTAATCTTCAGAAAGAGATCAGCGATCTTCAAGTCGCGTTGGTTGCCGTGAAAGAGCATGGGGAGAGGGAGTGCAACAGGCTGCGGAATGACCGAGCTACTAAAGTCGCCCGTACCACAAAGAAAGCCCAAGCTCGTCTTGATAAAGTGAAGGCTGATCTCAAGGAGCAAGAGGACCTCGTCGGGCCGAAGGTGGACGCTGAGAATCAAGCTAAAGGAGCTGAGGAGATAGTGGGTATTCTGATGCAGAGAGGCGCGAAGATTGCGGCATCCGAGCTCAGCGGCCTTAAGGAGTTAACCAGAAGGGCGGCCGACGAGGTCAATGCTTTGAACGTCATCGAGCTCGGGGATGATGACCTGAACATGTCCCCGGATCAGCTCGGTTTTTCGAGGCAAACCTCTCAAGTTGCTCCGGTGGCGGACCAGCACGGCTCAAATGTCGACCTTGTTAGCGGAAGTGATATTCGACGCGTAAGCGTTGAAGAGGCGAACCAGACGATCTGAATAGGTCGTCTTTGTAATTTATTTTGATACATCGATCGTGGACCCAATTTTTCTGGGCGATCTCAAAACTCTTATTTAACCGTGGACCCACTTTCGGGGCGGTTTTTTAATTTTAACTTCTATTTTCGATGATTTTCCATCTTGCCTGTTTCCGAGGCAGAATAGTATTTTTTCCATGTATGAGCTTTGTCATTTTTTGGAAAAGGAAATTGAGGGAAGTCAACCCGTAATCATGTAAATTCCCATTTTCCCAGTTTTGGAGAAAATGCAAATATTAGTGTTTCTCGGAAAAGGAAAATGAGAATTTCCAGATCGCATTTGAGAAAATTTCCAATTCGATTCCTGTATTTGCCTCTATAAATACTTCTTTGTTGATCAACAATTGCTTCACCGGACTTTTCCTCCTATTTGCAAGATGGAGAGTGTTGGATCGTCTTCCTTTGTTGGCAAAAATGTTCCGACTTTCCCGAATGCTGAGGCCTGGAATAGGAAGATTGAACGTGGGATGCCGTTCTTCAATAACCTTCGAGTTCCCTGGACTCTCCTATTCCAGGCGAGCTCGAAGGAAAGACGTGAAGCCGAGGGTTTCTTGTCGTGTGTCCAGTCAAGGCATAAGGAATACCGCGAGATGTTGAGGTACTATGACGAACGAAAGTCTGATATCGCTCGAAAAATGGCTATGCTAGAGTCGCATCCTCGCCATTGGCTCAAGAATGGTTTTCAGCTTCTGGCTCCGATGCCGGACATTCTTTTGTCGTATTGTGAGGATTGTGATCGAGATGCTGCTGCCGCCTCAAAGGAGAAGAATCCAACAATTATTGCTGATGGGGACTTCAGGACGCCTTCTCTGTTCTATCTTGGGCCTGCTGCTACTGATGCTGATACCACGGAGTGTCAGAACTTCGTTAACCAAGTAAGGATTGCTTTGGTTCGTTTTTTCGATATCAGGATGATTTTTAAGAATTTCGTTGCTTTGATTTCTCAGGTCGGATTTCTGCATCAGGATCAATGCCGCGAGCTGCAGTACTTCCGAACCAAGAAACGAAGTGGATTTTCGTCTCGAGGAGCTCGAAGCTCTGATTGCTAAGCTGAAGAAGAAACGAAGAAGGGTCGTCACTCGTCTGGATGAGGTCGAACAAACGATTAGGGCACTGGAGATTCGTTCGGAGGATTGGGAGAAAGCTGGTCTGCAACTAGTGTGGCCCATGCCAGATCGCCTTCTCCAGGATAATCGCACTGTTTCTGACAGGGCGATCTGATGTTCTATCTGGCCGATAGAAGATGATCCTTGGTGGCTTTTGGATCGTTTTTCTTTTGCTTTTTATTTCCAAATAAACGCCCTTGTAATGGCTGCCGACTTTGTTCAACTCTATTTTATTCTGGAATAAACGTCTTTGTAATAGCTCCCGATCTCGTTTGGTCGTTGATTAATACAATGCGATTTTATTAAATTGGCTTATTTCCTGTGCGACCTCTGAGGTCGGCTTCTGATCTCTGTCTTTGGTTGTTTTAAAAAGAGATTAGAACATATATGGTGGGGGGAATTTGAAGCGGCATGCATATGTAGGAAGACGTGCACCGTTTTTTCTTTCCAAAAGCAATATGCAACGTGGCACATTCTTCGTTGGTACCAATCGGATGGATACACATATTGGACCTTAGTGAGGCTCGAGTGTACAGGCCCAAAATGTAGACTAATGGGCCTAAAGTGGTAGCTAGCTGTAGCTTAAACCCTAGAACCTCGGGATAAACCCTGATTAATTTTATCTCATAGGCGCGCGAACGAACACGCTTGATCTGATTTGTACAATCCCCTTCTTTTAAGCTTTTGATGACATTGTCCCTTGTCGGATCCTACTCTCTTAACCTTTGAAATGGCTGATTCGAGTGCTGCTGAACCAACAACCGGTGCTTCTTCTCCCCCCGTGGCTTCTGATGAGAACTCTACCCAGATTCAACCGATCCGGATGCCAACCATCGAGGAGATCCGAGCTCAAGAGGTTTGGAACAACTGCGCCGTTCGCGCTGTTACTAGTGGAGTCATGGGTCAGTTCAAATATCCTCTCTTTCTCGACCTATATTGCTCCATTGCTCTGATTTTCCAAAAATGCGAAAAGCTCTAGGTACTTTGATTGGTTTGAGAATAGTGAAATTGGTAAAGTCTTTAGCTTTCTAATAGTGATATGCTTCTGAGCTGGTTATTGAGTCACTTTCAGATTGCACTTAATAGTCGGATTTGGTTAGGTGAATTGATGATGTGAAATCTCAAATCGAATCTATTTTCTATAAATACTCTAAAAGGTGTAAAGCTACTAATATAAATGCTCGCCGGTTGTAGAGTTGATATGACAGTTAGACATGTGAAGGATATTCAATTGATTTGGTCACATTCTCTGTGAATTGTGGTGTAGGAGGAGGACTCGGGTTGATGATGGGTTTGTTCTTGGGGGCATTAGATAATCCTATTACGCATGATACTATGACGGCTAGGCAGCAGTTTGTGTTCACGGCAAAACAAATGGGGCAAAGGAGTTGGAATTCCTGTAAGACATTTGCAGTTATGGGTTTGGTTTTCTCTGCTGCAGAATGCATTGTCGAAAAGGTAATACCTTGTTTATTGACCAAGAAAAACAAGGAAATTCCACTACTAACTCATGTATCATAACTTCAAAACCTTATTATCGACTTTTTTGGTTTACCTCTCTGAAAAAGGCAAGAGCTAAGCATGACACTGTAAACACCGCTATAGCTGGATGTGTTACCGGTGGTTCAATGTCCGCCCGAGGTAAGACCTATTATCTTCTGTGCATGGAATTTAAATCTTAGAGATTCATTATCAATATGCAACGGCCTAATTCCCAAACTGTAATCTCGTAGAGGTTTGATTTCTCTTACATGATACATTGTGTTCTTGAGGACTTAATGGATTGGTCTTGTTTCAGGTGGGCCAAAAGCTGCGTGTATAGGTTGCGCTGGATTTGCAACTTTCTCTGTACTCATAGAGAAGTTCTTTGATAGGCATACATAAACCAGTGAGATATCTAACAGACGCCATTGCTGAGATTTTTTTGCTGCTTCTTTTCTGTGATAGTGATACAGTTCATCACCTGAACCCAGGGAGATAGAAGCTAGAATTACACTTTTCAATATAGAATAAGCAAGGCTTGTGTTGATTGCATATACTTCAATTGTTGTTATTTATCATAGATTTCATTAGACTTTGAGGGCTCCAATATTTAAGTAAGTGAATTAGACTTGAGGGCTCCAATTTTTAAGCAAGTGTCCACAGAAATTTAGGGGGTTCCCTTTGCACAATGTTTCAATTCTCAGAGTTTGAAGTTTCACTCGTATATTAATCTGCTTAATGTAAAAACCTTTTAACATTAAGACTGGTCTTAAGGCTAATAATCATAAACCAGACCTAAGATTGAAACAGAGCTAGGAATAGTTGGCCAAACAAATACACTGTTAAAACTGATTTGTATATGAAGAAAAAAAGAAGTGTCTTCTTAACGTGAGACAGCAGGAGAAACTTCATTACAAGGATTACATGTGGCGGACAAGTAAAACCACTTACCAACTCGGATTTAGGATTTGGTTCGTGGAATGCTATGATCCAAGTCACCCAGCAAATGGCTAAAACAATGTTCACGGATCATCAAAATTGACTCCAAACTGTACAATGGCTAAAACTAGCATATACGTGCTCTTTGGCTTTTCTTTTCATCTGAAGCTACCAGCGTCAATGATGATGTTACTTCTCTTTCTGATAGGCATCTCTTGTATGGCCTGAACCCACTTGCATTTACAGGATTACAAGATCCTTGTTTTTCTAAGGAGCTTAACCGTTTCCATGAAGAACTTATCGGCTCTGCACTCTTCTCCAAGTTCTCAGATGCTTCTGTAACCGAGCCAAATGCATTAGAACCAGTACAAAACGTTTCCCATACACCAAGAGATAAATTAGTGTCAACTAGCATCCCTGAGTAGTGATTCTCCTGACACGTCATTTGTTTAAGATCATCATCATTGTAAGAGGATGGTTTGTGAGATTCTTCCGCGACAAGGACAATCTTCCCGAAAAGAGTAATGCTTGAAATGGGTGTTGAACCAATGTCAGAATCATCTTTGAAAGGTTGCTTGGATGTTGTGTAGTTATTCTTTTAATCAATGGAAGTTGCACCAATGGATTGGATGTCACTGGTACACGAATTAGGCGAAGAGCATCTATTGACTTGATCCTCTGAACCAAACGATGATAACACTGAGGTTGGAGACTTGGTTCCTTTCTCCATAGCTGACAAATTTGGTGGAGGAGACTGAGTATATGGAACAGGCGATTTCCGAGGATAAGGATGTGCCGGTTTTCTCTTTGGACGAGGAGGCGGGATCACAATCGCTTTAACCGATCCTTCACTTCTACTGTCAGCTTCCTGAGCCATCTGCAATGGATAAAAAACTGTCAGGTTACAAACTAACCAAATCAGTACTACTGATGTTATGGAACATATGAACAAACAAGACCTTGGAGAAGAACTTTTGAGCATGGCTTCGTATCTGTACAGCGGTTTTTGTACCTATGTGTTCTGCAGCAAAATCAAGACTTAGGTTCTTCAGAACTACATCTAATAGCAGCTAGATTCTAAGCTCAATTTAAGCTCCAAGTCAAATAATACCTTGGATTTGACGCCACCCACGACCATAAAGCTTGATAGCTTCAAGAAACCTATCATGCTCTTCCTCACTCCACTTCTCTCTCTGCTTAGTTACTGTGTACGGTTTCCTAACCTTGAAGAACAATACACAGAGGAGAGGTAAGATCCACTGGCAAAATCTGAAATTTGTCTCTTCTCCAAAGTTGTGACAAAACATATAGTACCTTGACAACGTTTTCAATCCAATGACTGCTGGTTTCAGGATTAATTCCTTCATTGGAATTGCAACTTCCATTTTCTACATTGCTGCTTAGTTCCTCACTTCGATCCTGAAGTGGAAACAAGCTGATTTCGGGTTCGGTATATATAATAATCATCATTACCATATTGGTTACTTTCTCTACGCTATTGCCGTGCTCGCTAAGTTTGATCCTTTGTGGGGAGAGAGATACAGAGCTCAAGCGTACAGTCTATTGGCGGATTTCATGACGTTTGGGAGAAAAGATGATAATAATTCAAATTCTAGTTATCCGCGTTTGAGAAATTTTGATCTTTTCAAGCTACACTCATGGGCTGGAGGGTTAACGGAGTTCTGGGACGGCCGGAATCAAGAGAGCACAAGCGAGGCCGTAAACGCTTATTACTCCGCCGCTTTATTAGGGTTAGCTTACGGCGACAAACATCTGGTGGAGACGGCGTCAACGATCATGACGCTTGAGATACACGCCGCGAAGATGTGGTGGCAGGTAACTATTCTTGAATCTTGGTTACGGCTATCAACAAGTTAGAATTGGTAGATATGTCCCTCTCTATATGAAAAACCAAACTAAAAATTAAGACACCAAAACCAAAACATAATTTTCGTAATGAAGATATACTTTTTAAAACAATATTTAAATCAAAAGAAAATCATATTGAGCCAGTTACTGTTATTCTTTCTTGGTGGACAACTCAATCACATATGTCGCTTTCATGATCATATGTCTAATCATTCCATAGGATTTAACTGCAGTATCATAGTTTTTACAAGGGTTTATTGTAAAAGTAGGCAGTTTTTAGAAAATTATTTGAGAACTAGACAGTTTTTTTGGAAATATGCTGAGAGGGTACTTTTTATTGGGTTTGTCTAATAGGATTCATGTGAGATAGAAAAAGGTAGCAAAAATCCAAAAGAGGTGTCAAATACAATAGTAGCCTTGTGTTTTAAAAACACACATTCCGGCTGGGTTCGACGAAACAAATTGGATTGGGTTTTAAAACTCATTTTAGGCCCGTTAACTCCAATTCGTATTAAGTGAGCCCAAATATTTGAGCCCGATAGTTTCATTACGTTTTTTATCCAAATAACTTCTGAGCCCGTGTTTATTCTGAGATTGAGTTACTTTACTCTTCTTGGTTTTTCACGAACCCTAGCCACAGTCGGTGTACAACAAATCGAGGGTGAACGAGTTCGAGAAGAGAGACGTTTGAGAGAAACCCAGTACACCAAATGGGTACACTATAATAGTACACCAAGTGAGAACACTAGAATAGTACACCACTAGTACACTAGACTAGTACACTAGACTAGTACACTAGCCAAGATAGAATATAATAGTATACTAGAATAGTACACCAAATGGGTACACCAATTAGTAACCAAGTGAATTAAAAACAGTACACCACTTTGGTGCACTAGACTAGTCTACTATTATACTAAAAATATTTAGGAAATGCAATGGAATTAAAAACTATACCCTAAAACTATACACTAAAAGACATTATTGAAATGTAGTGAAATTCAAAACTATACACTAAAAGACAAAGAGAGAAGACTAAACCCAAGGAAAACCATATATCATATGGAATGAAGTTTAAAACTATACCCTAAAGCCTTAGATTACTAGAATTTAGAATTCCAAGTAAATAAATAAATTCCTAATTCAAAGTCATAACCCTAGATTATTATTATGCTTCATAACACTTGAATTGAAATATATTGTATTATAATTTGGATTGATACTTTGACATTCTAGAAGTAGACTAGAATAGTACACCAAATGGGTACACTATTATAGTACACCAAGTGAGAACACTAGAACAGTACACCATTAGTACACAAGACTAGTACACCAAATGCGTACACTATGATAGTACACAAAGTGAGAACACTAGAACAGTACACCACTTCGGTACACTAGACTAGTACACTAGCCAAGATAGAATACTAAAAACATTTAGGAAATGCAATGGAATTAAAAACTATACCCTAAAATCCAAGATAGATTACTAAACCCCAAGGAAATGAAGAGGTCGGAGAACATGATGCGATATCGGATGAAGAGGTCGAGTGACTGGCTCTCCCGGGGATCGACGTTGTCGTTTTGCTTCCAGAGCCTGACGAGTCGGTATCGAATGCTCCATGTAGTCCGTTTGTTGTCACTTTGGTTCGTCGCGGGTTCGTAGTTTTGAGAGATATCTTCGAGCTATCCCCCTACCTGGCGCGCCAACTGTTGATGCACGAATCACACAAGTACGAAAATGGGATCTCTAGGGAAGGAAGAAGAATCTTTCTATTAATGACGAGCCCGCGACTTAGGCGAATTGGACGGATTACAAAGGATGATTTCTTCAACGAGCATAAATGGAGTAAGAACGAGCCGATTGTAGATGAAAGACGAGCTTGAGGCCGGAAGACGATCTTGATGTCCGAGGAAGAATAGAGTTTATTCGTTTTATAGCTGAACCTTGTAAAAGGTTGCCTACGTACCCTTAGAAAGGGATCAAGCCACACGTAGTTCATATTAGAATAAGTGAGCTAGGCCATCGTTGGAGGTAGGTCGGCAGGTAGGTGACGAGCCGGCAGATGTGCGATGAGCTGGATGAACCGTGGTAGAGAGACGAGTTGGACAAACCGAGTTGTTTGCTGAAGGTCTAGACGAGCTGGACGACGAGATAGGTGGACTATGCAGTCAATGGACGAACTTCCGCTAGGCGAGGAGGTAGATGAGTTTCGCAGTCGAGGGATGAGCTGATAGCTAGACGAGGAGATGGTCGCTGTGATGGGAAGAGCTTGAAGACGAGCTGAGGAGCTTGAGGACGAGCTGAGGAGCTTGAAGAGCTTAAAGGCGAGTTGGAGAGATTAAAGACGAGCTGGATAGCTTGAAGACGAGCTGAGGGACTTGGTGAAGAGAACGAGTTGAGAAGCTTGACGAAGAGGAGCGAGCTAACGAGTTTCTTAAGAAGGGAGAGCTGATGAGCTTCTTGAGAAGGGCGAGCTGATTAGCTACTTGAGACGGACGAGCTGACGAGCTTCGTGAGACAAAGTGAGAACACGAGAACAGTACACCACTTCGGTACACTAGACTAGTACACTAGCCAAGATAGAATACTAAAAACATTTAGGAAATGCAATGGAATTAAAAACTATACCCTAAAATCCAAGATAGATTACTAAACCCCAAGGAAAAAAACCATTATTGAAATGTATTGCAATTCAAAACTATACACTAAAAGCTGCCTAGTTCTCAAATTATTTCCCTAAAAACTGCCTAGTTCTCAACTTATCTCCTCTTTAAATTATACATAGGCCTACTGGGCATAAGCCGAGAGACGTCTCGCGCCCAGTACACGCCGAATACTTTTATTTATAAAGCCGAGCTCAGTCTCGCACTTAACATCTAACCCGAACTTAGACAGAAAAAATCGGCTGTGACGTCAGGTGAAAACCAGTCCGCCCGAAAGCCGAGCTCAAAGCTTGCATATGGCTTATAATTTAGTCGATTTAAAACCTAATTTCAAGATTGGGAATCCGATATTGTTAATACGTAATCAACCGACGGAGGTTCACAAAAAAAAAAAAAAAAAAAAAACATGAACTTGTTCTTAAGGACAAAAACATTTTATTCAAATATAAAAGTCTGAAAGATAAGAGTGGTCGACATAAGTCAACCGACCTAAAGCCTTCGTAGCTCCCAGTTCGTCTGGAGCTTTCCTAGCCCGCAGTTCGTATAGCTAGCAGGTCGTCTGCACTTCGCCTAGCTAACAGCTCGTCTGCGGCCTTTTTAGCTACCAGTTCGTCTGTAACTTTCCTAGCTAGCAGTTCGTCTGCACTTCGCATAGCTAACAGCTCGTCTGCAGCCATTCTAACTCCCAGTTCGTCTGTAGCTTTCCTAGCTAGCAGCTCGTCTGCACTTCGCCTAGCTAACAGATCGTCTGCAGCTTTCCTAGCTCCCTGTTCGTCTGTAGCTTCCCTAGCTCGCAGTTCGTCTAGCTAGCACCTAGTCAGCACTTTTCCTAGCTCACAGTTCGTCTGCAGTTTCTCTGGCTCGTAGTTCGCCCAGCTTTTATCTCGCCGGCCGTCTTCCGAGCTTGCTATTGCCCGCCTTATAGCTCGTCAACAGCTTGGAGTTCTTCAACAAGTCGCCTAGCAGCTTTCCTAGCTCAACTTGTCAACAGCTAACATTTTGAGCTTTTTCTACAAGACAAGTCAACAATGTGGAGAGCTCTAAAGAAGTTTACAAAGACTCCAAAATTCCAGATCTCAACTTGAGCAGCATCGCATGTCTCCCTCCGTTAAAAGTTCTGAAGCAGCACAAAGTAACCTCTGCTTTCGTCATCATGAATTCTGATCGCCAATGGAGCAACAAAACAACTCGGAAAATTACGATATTTTCTGGAATAATCAGCAACAGTCACACGAAGCCACAGAAAAAAGCGGATCACGATTTGAGGTTATGGTTTGAGAGTTATGATCGTTTTTCCAAGACAATTCAGATTGACACCACTTAAACAAACGACCAACTTCGTGAGCAATTTTCCGACATTGTACGACGAACCAAGAGACGGGAAACATATCCACAGATTGCCCAGACAGACAGCTCTCCATATAGTCCAATATTGTTCCAATCGAAGCTATGTGCCGAAAGTTACATGCGCTTCTCTCCAGCAGATACAGCAAGACGAAACACTGATCAAAAGTTACAAAACCAGTCGACTTTGAAATCAATTTCCAGGAAGATTCCGACGAACTGCGTGGTGTGTAACCTATCCACGGAATGCCTCGAAAAGTAGCTTTCAAAAGAAGCCAATCTCGCCTCAATCAGAAATTTACACTGAAGGTTATGACTCTTTCTTTGCAACAGATGCAACCAGCGAAACGCAGATCCTCACTGCACGATCAACCAAATTAGAAAGCAAATTTCTAGCAATCCAAAAGAATTTTCATGGCGATCTGCATATCAATTCGAAGCCCCGAAGCTCAGCTTTCTAGAAAGACCAACCTACACTTTAACGTCGAATTCGACAAAGAGTTATCACAGTATTTCTGTCTCTGCTGCAAGGTAATCACTAGATAAGAACGACTCTTCATAGACGAACAATGCAACTCTACCTTTGGAACAGCAATTCTGAGCTCAGCCTCTCGCCATTTCTTCTCCCATCAAGATAAGTATTCGTGCTTTACATTTTTTGATTGTTGAAGTCAAGCTCTAAATTGAGTCCCGACTCAAAAAGCTTAGTTCACCTAGCATCGAGCTACATTCAAAAGACAAAATAATTCTTGCAGTTAATCCGAGCTCAACGCTCGCAGTCACACTTATAAATTGAGCCGAGCTCAACGCTTGCTATTATGTGAAAATGTTTCACAAAAACCGAGACCTCGTCTTGCTTTGGATGGAAAAGAGTCATTAATTTGTCGCTTAAGATAATTTTGTTAGAGTAAGATTATCAAAATGGTATTTTGGTAGCAAGTATAAAAGAGATAGGAAATCTCGGTTGAAATATTCAAGAAATTGTGTTTTTAGTTATTATAGAGAGATTTATCAAAATGTTTTTGAGTTGTTAATATTATTGACAATAAATTTGTTTATTTCTAAAACCGAATCGTAAGATTTTTCGAGTATTAAATATTCGTAGAGAGATTTGAGGAAAGTTTTGTTAAATGCTAAATCTTTTATTTTCTATTTTTAAATCTTTTATAATAGTTTGAGACTTCGGTTAATTATAAATAGAGTTATTAGTTACCTAAGAGGGGAGAATCTAAAGAAGATATAAGGAGATAAATTCAATGATAATCGTGACTACAATATTTTACCAAAAGAAATAAAATAATAATAAGAAAAATTGTGACTAGAAAAACCTTCATCAAGAAAAAGAAAAACAATCGTAACTCTTCAATATATTATTCTGACAGAAAAAAAGAAAACACTCAACTACATAATATCAACGTATGGTTCTAGAGGTAGATGAAGTGGATTTTTTTTTTTTTCTTTTCTTTTTTTCTTCTGATATGGTTCTAAACTTCCAAAGATCGTGGCATCGTGGTTTGGTATGTGAGAAAATTTAGGATTTCTATTTTTAAGAATATCTTTTTTTTGTGGATTTTTTTTAACATTACCAAAACTTCTTTAATTAATCTATGTGGCAGAATTTGATTAGATATGTGATTTGTGATTTATATAAAAGATAACAGTAGATTCCATTAACATACTAGAATCCATAACGGCAAAATTTAAGAATCCTAACAATAATATATTTTTATACGAAAATAAGAAGATATTAATTACATATTAAAAATCAGTTACTTTAAAGTTTAAACTTATCCCTAATATTTAGCTCCAATCTTTTGAAGGAAAACGTGGGTATAAATGCTAACGAAAAGCGAGAGCATCCTCTTCTATTTATTTATTAAACTAACGAGCATTATTGTCAGGTGTGTCGAACTATGTCTAGTGCATATTCAACTGCCAAACTACTCTTTCTCCTGCTTTTGGTGGAGGCTTCATTGGGTCGATACCTACCTATTATACCTGGGTTAGATTGTAAAGAAAGCCTCCTAAGATTTTGCAATTCCGTGACTATCCAAGCCTGCTTCGGTACTCCCAATTGTAATTCTCGATTCTACCTGAATAATATTGTAATAGAGAATTGATTCCAGTACCATGATTTTACTTTTACATGTTTTGATTTTTTTCGTTTTTTTTTGGATTTCTCTTAGATTGGTTTCCAGACGGAAATGTGACGATAAGGTGGGATATCATGAATGAAACTCGAGGTGGTTACACGGCTAACGTTACAATCTTCAACTACTTGAAGTATCACGACATTGAAGGACCATGGGTGTTAGATTGGATATGGGAAGACCAAATCCTATTGAGCACTGTAGGTGTTCAAAGTAGTAATTTTACGATATACCCGGACGACAGAAATAGGGTTATGATTGTGGAGTTACCGCCACAAACTGATGATAATGATGACCAGCTAATCATACCAACTTCTAGCAAGGACGGTGGGATTCCTAGGTTTAGAGAAGAACATGACGACCTTGCAAAAAGCTCTTTTACGTTCCAAATTGATGTTGGCCGAGCTAATCTAAAATATCATCTTCCGGCAATTGATCATGTAGCTCTGACCACACCAAGAGGGACATACATATGTGATAAATTGATGAAAGTTACTCAAACTCCGGGTTATCTGAGTAAGTTCATCCATGATTGCTTGCCACATCATATAACCTAGCTCTTATGTATATTTACAATTTTACAATCACTACATTGATTTTGTAGACTCGTGGAGCACGAGTTGCGGTCAGTGGCGGCGCTAGGTAGATGGGAGTGGGGTCACTTGCCCCAGTAAGTTTTGTATTTTATCTGATTTGCTATTAAGATTAAGTTAGAAAAATACTTAAAAGTTTAGAGGTTGACCCAGTTAACATATTTTCAAATCTCTCTTTTTCTCTTCATATTACATATTGACCTCATTAGAATGTGGGATGCAATTTTTATTTGCGGAGTTTTCATGTAATGCGACGACTATGGTAATTACAATTTTTATCCAGAAAGTGTATTCTTATTTGATTTTGATTGATTTACATATCTATGCATATTATGCAGCGACAACTTGAGTCCGTACCAAAATCACCTGAAAATTGTGAATTATATTCTAAATCATTGCTAATGTTCTGCGGTCTATTTTTCATTGTATAGATGATCAACTACATATACAGTAGTACCTACCTAAAGTGTTATAATAATGATAACTCTTTTTAAGGAATGGAGAATTAAATTAAAATTTGTCATGTATATATAAAGTTATCATGTGGAAGAAGAGATTTGTATGCATAGAAATGCATATGATATGGATAACATATTTTTATTGGATATTCATCATATTTTACAACAAATTAAATTTATCAAATTTCCATCTCTATCATGTTCAAAAAATTTCTGCCGCCACCACTACGAGGGGAGTGCACTACATTGTAAGCAAAGGTAAATAAAATCCTCTAATTAGTAATCATTTTTTTTCTTATCTTTGGCTTAAATTTTTGCACAAAAAAAAAATCTTTGGCTTAGATCATCATTCATCAACATCCACTATTACCAAAGAAAATAATAAAAAGAACCTATTTCTTCCTTACCCACCCATTGTAGTTTTTATTCTTAATCTTTACCTCTCTATATTACCTTTTCAGTGTCCCTAAATCAACGGTCAACGAAAATGTTAAAATCCACACTCGGTAAAAAAAAAGGTACTGTTTTCTGGAAGGCCAAAGTTTCTGCCGACCAAAGAAAAAGTAAAACAAAGAATAAAATTACTGATAACCCACTCAGTTTTATCTCTGCTCTATTGAATACGTTAAGTCACTTGGTAAGAATATCATATGTATCGGGATTAATATGAATCCACACTTAAAAGTTACTCGTTTACCATGAAAAAAATACAGAATAAGAAACATGCTTCTTTGTTCAAAAAAAAGAAACATGCTTCATTGGTGGAACCTATTCGAACCCGCTTTATCATCGTAAGCACTTTAAACTTAGTTGATGAAATGGACCACACTACCCAAAAATATCAACTTTGCATAAGATTACGTTATCAAGAGGGCAAATTGGTTTTATATGTATAAATGTGTATATGTGAGGTAGTGATGGATAGAGAAAGTTTGGTGAAGCTATATAGCCTTAATGGGCAAGTAGCGAGATAAGTATAGAGTGTTCGGTTTTCTTGTTATAGATTAGACTATGTATATGCCTCAACGGTCCATATTTCTCTGTGCAAAAATAAGATATAAAACGGTCCATATGAGATAAGTTTGTTTGTTTTCTCTCTTGGAATTTAGTAGGATTGATACCCACGCTATGAAAACTAAATTTTGGATAAGCTTAATTACTTGTCGATCTTGTGCGCTTGGTTTGACTTATTATAAGCTAGATTCGTTTCAAATGGTGTTAGAATCAACTCCATGCATGTTGAATTGTTGATGATATCCGACATTAGAGTTATCTAGAAACGAGAGACTAAAACAAACGAAGATAAACCGACACCTAAGCATAATTTGAAGTGGCATATGTAAATTCAGTTTCTGCTTCATAAGCTTTGAGCAACAATTCAAAACCACAAAAATTAGGAAACTTAAGTAAATGCAAACAAATGAGGGTATTGTAATGCAAATCTCTAGGCCAGTGAATTTATCTATAAGACTATAAGGTAATGCGTTATTACTAATCATTTTAACAAAACATAATGATAACATGTCGTATAGTGAAAAGTATCAAACGAGTGAATTAAAGAAGTACAATGAAATTGGGTTTTGTGGAGTTCCAACTAACAAAACAATGGTATAGGAAAGTGAGACTTGCGGGCGCATGTTAGCGATTAAAGAGAAAGGGGAAATATTCAATGTAAGAATGATTATAGAAATCAAGTTGTGGTTCGAATTGGAGGTGACATCCACTTATCAAAAGTCATTTGGACTCCTTTTGTGGTCCTCCTAGTGGCTCCACCTTATGATGTAGGCAAGCCTCCGCTACAATCCTTTTCTTTTTGGTCAATATATAGATTTTTTTCGTAAACTTAATACTATTTTTAGATCGTGAATGGTTTGTAACAGTTGAAACTAGTGTGGTTAGATGTCTACTAAAGTATAAAGATGGTTGGTGTAATGCAATTACACACAAAATGTTAATTCGTCTAACAAATCCAATAAAATATTAATTCAATTTTAACTATATGCTTGTTAGTTAAAATGATAGATATAATTGCTTGAATCTTGTCCAAAAAAAAAGAAGAAGAAGATAAAATGCTTAAATCAATCTTTTTATAAACATAACGTATTTTGGATTTTAACTCTATCGATGCGACAAATGAGTGTTCGTAAAATTAATCTTAATTTTTGATTCTTTTAACAAACGAAGAGATATTATGTGACCTGCATTCTTATAAATGTAACCGACTTGAAATGAATCATTAGTGAAACAACTTGGATATTCAATTTTAAGGCTAAAGAAAGTGCATACCTCCATCCTTATTATTTAAAACGATTTGAAATGAATCATTCATTCAACTAATTTTAAAATGACACTACTGTAGCTCAAATCTTCAATAGACCAAGATATATCCTCCCAACAAGAACATCGGGAGTCGTTAAACAATGTATTGTTGAAGAGTTTGGTGATACACTTAGTTTTAATCTAATCAATTTGAATATCTTGTACCACCTACATAATCATATACTCCTACAAGAATATAGGTAGAAATTCTTTTTTAAAAAAGACATAACTCATAAGTCATAAACATACATTGGATGCAACGGTGATGCACGACATGCACTTCCATTCTTTGGGGATATTCAGACACATAATTCAGCCAAACTAAATTTTAACTATTTCAAACAATTTTATTTGTAATTAGATAACTTTTCCTACCATTTTAACTTACTATCAAATCTTTTAACTTGATATATTCTGATCACACTAATCACATCTACCACCTTTATACCACTACCACTACAAGTCTACACAACTATTCCGAGATCTTTATGTGAAAATATCGAAATTCGTTTTTTTTTAATGTGAAAAAATCGAAATTAGTTTAGGAGATCCAATTTTTTTAAAAACATAATTAGGAGAGCACCACCCGACCACACCCCACCACGACATATAAACACTTTTAATGAAAAAAAATGAGATAAAGATCATTTAGGGGAGCATTTGATAGAATGGCATTTCTCGTAATATTCCCGAAACGCAGGGGCATTCACATAACCTTAAGTTCTATAAATATGCAACCACAAATCTCCAAAACTCAAGAAACAAAAAAATCTCTAAACACATATACAGAAGAAAGCACAAACTAAAGTTAGAAAAAAACAAACAAACAAACAAAAAGTATGGGGAACTGTTTAGTAATGGAGAAGAAAGTGATAAAGATAATGAGAAATGATGGGAAAGTAGTTGAATACAGAGGACCTATGAAGGTTCATCACATCCTCACCCAATTCTCTCCTCACTACTCTCTCTTTGACTCTCTCACCAACAATTGTCATCTTCATCCCCAAGCCAAGCTTCTCTGTGGCCGTCTCTACTATCTATTGCCCCAGGAGACTAACTCAATCAAGCACATGAAGAAGACGATGAAGAAAGTCAGGTTTGCAAATCCAGAGGTGGAAAAAGAAGAACAAGAAGAAGATAGATTAACAGATTGTTGTGACAACACCAAGGAGAAGACTAATGGTGTTGTGAGAGTGAAGATGGTTGTGAGTAAGCAAGAGCTGGAGAAGCTGCTTCAAGGAGGTTCTGTTCATGAAATGGTTTATAGGACTCTTGCTAAGCAACATCTGTGTGATGATGATGATGAGTGTCATAAAGAAGGCTGGAGACCTTTGTTAGATAGCATTCCTGAAACTGATTAGCCCATGGGATGTTATATCTAGATATATATGTGACATATACTTATATACATAGATAGATAACACAAGCTTGTTCAAGAGAAAAGAAGAAAACTTGTAATTCCCAGAAATACTGTTCCAAGGGTTGGTAGTACATGAAACCCTTTTTGTAGAAAGTTTAAAAATTTGTACTAAACCCCAAAAATGTAAACTTGTTAGGACGGAATTTTCCAAAAGTTAAAAGGTCCTGAGTGCTTCTTTGGGTTAATTTCAAAGCCTATAGTAGGCATCTCTAGTGGGCTATAAGCGAAGTAAAGATGCATCATAATGGTGGGTGAAGAAAATGGCTTCCAGGACCAGTAATTACTACTCATTTTCAACTATTCAAGTAAACGCGTTTTGTCTTTAGCACAAGTATTTAACTGTGTATACATATAATATATACATGTATGTATGACTTGTGATGGGGCTAATCTTCTTTGTTTTCAACTTCGAGAGAGACCTCGTTGCGGCGCATAAACGGGAGAGTGAATGGTGGATTATACTGCAGGAAATGAATTCATTAATTAGTATCAGTAGAGAGTCTAAGACAATCCATTTAGCCATTTATGAATGTTGATTAACCTGTGCAACTTCAAATGATACTCCATCTCTCACTCGGAACTTCTTGTCATTTTGAAGAGCTCTCCTTAGTTCTCTCTCCCGTCTCTCAATCTCTTCATCGGTAACATAGCCTGAAACAAAGTTGATTTTGTTCATCGGTAACAATAACAATCTGATTATGTTAGATGCTTCACGAGCACTGAACATTTTAATGAAAAGATAAAACTTCTCGGAACAATGATGAACATGTACTGAACATTTTGTGTTTTGAAATGTCAAGGTTAGGTACTCTATATCACACATTCATGAGCATCGAGAGAAAAACACTTGTTTTCAATGTTTGCAATCATGAGAAAACAGGCATATAAAACTGGAACTAGTTTGAAATGATATTTATGATAATTCAAACTAGAGTCTCGTCACACATGGAAGTGAAATCAAGTATCTTTACCTGAGAAGGCGACAACAGCAACAATCTTTCGTGGCACTTGCTGAATTTTGACTGAAGGATCTTTTGGTAATGGCAAATTCGAACCATACTTTGAGGGCATGACAAAAGACATCCGCCACTGGTTTTGATCTTTTGCCTGAAGCAAACAGTATACATGCAAAATAAATAAGATACTAAATGACGAGGTCCGAGAACAAGATAAAAATGAACCAGAGACCACTTCAGAAAACAATTATTTTTGCGAGCAACTATCAAGTAGGTGTCCTAGGTTCCTAGCACTTACATAATAGGAAAATAATACTACAAACTATCATTGATCTAGATCATAAAGTGTGATGCTCTCAATAAAAGTTGAGAAAAAAAATTCATCTAGATATGGTAACAAACAAAAGAAACCAACTCACTCAAAGCTACTCCAAAGTAATGCTATCTATGTAAAAACAAGCTAAGAACTTCCAAAAAGAGACCCTCCACGATCCATTGATTAGATATATTTACCTTGCTAGTTATCACTGGAGTTGTCATTTCCATCTTCTCTCCAACAGATTGGACTTTCCGAGTAACAACAGGGGTCGTCATCTCCATTTTCTCCTTTATTGTGTTCTATTGAAAACACAAGTATCCAGATTTAAAGCAAAACAAGATTCAAAAATCAAACAAAAGTACAGCAAAAATTCATAAGGAATGGTTCATAAGTACCTTACCAAAGAGGTACTCAGCTAAAACATTAAAAGACTTGGAAGCACCATAAGAGTCAAATCCAGTTTCCCCTGGCATTATAGTCTCGGCCACAAAATAAGGCTGTATCAAAGTCATAGCATCAAACTTAGACCATCCATGTTTAAAGAGAGAGGACCAATAGGACCAACGTAGAGAAATTAAGAACAACCTCAACTTGTCTAATCTCGTACTTGTCTGTTCTAAATAGAACTCTAAAGTTCATTGTCTCGAGATCCGGAACTAGAGAGAAAAATCAAAGGTTTTAAGTTACTACAAAAGTGAATAACACAGAGCTAAAGAAGATTAAGCTAAAAACTAACCAGACATGAAAGCTTCTTCAAGATTAGTAGAGCTATCAAATCTCTTGGGAAACACATATTTCGCAGTCTCCATCGCCAAATCAGCCAAAACTACAATTAAATTGACAATGAAAATTCAGCAGATACAAAAACCAAAACAAAATCCGGCAAGAGAAAAGACGGAACATTTACGGCGTTGAGAGACAGAGGAAGCTTGAGAGGCGAGAGCAAGGACGAGAGAAACCCTAGATTCAGTGGCGGACACGGCTGGACTCTGCGGCTGCCGCCGGATAGCTCTGTTCACGCTCGCCGTTCTGAAGCCGGAGTAAGTAATTGGGCATCTCTGGATAGGGTTTATGAGGGGCAATTTCTCAGGAGATGAAGACAGAAGAGAAAGGGATGATGTAATGGAGGAGGAGCTGATCATCATCATTTCTCTTCGCAATCTTTGTTCTGTTTTCGTTCTCTCTTTGTTCTGTTTTCGTTCTAATTATTAACGACCGCTCGATTTTGGTTCTCTCATACCATACCGGTAGATTTTTCTCATACCAAATCGATTTTTAATTATCTCCCTTTGGAATTTCACTTATTTATTTTTTTAAGTCCACAAAGGCCCCTGAGACTGTGGAGCGGGAAGATGACGAACATCCACTCACTCTTCTCTACAACACACCGGTGCAAAGTTCATATGTGATGTTTGTGAAGAAGATATGTCGGAAAAACTTTGGGTTTATTACTGCAAAGAGTGTGATTATGTAACTAGCTAGGCTTTCGATACATTTAAAACGTAATGTCGACCCAGTGAAGCATCCATCAAAAAAGCAAGGAGAAGTGCAATTTCGCCGTTGCATGCATATACACTCCACATTGTTAGAAACACCTACATTATGCTCGGAGACGCAGGAACAATCAATATTTAGGGATTTCTATATCTTTTCAGTCTTTATTTAGTACTTTTTATAAAGCGAAGAAGAAGCTCCCATTTATTTTTCGTAAACGCTTTGGACTAGGGTTAACGACGTTTTCCTCGTAAGATTGAACACAATATTCGGGATACGACTAAATAATGTAACAGTTTTTAATTAAAAAAATATTATTATCTCACATTAATGAAGTTGAATGGATCCTATTGGACATTACCGCTTAGCCTTGTTGTTTCCTCTTTTCGTTTTTATCTCCCAAATAGCAGTTTGTGTGTTAGTCTCTACGGCATTATGAAGGAGGAGCACAACTTTACAAGGGTCGAGAACTTGTCAATAGCACAAGACTCCACCTAGCTTTCATATCTTCTTACTCTTACGTACCAGACGTTTCGGGCCATCTAATTAATCATATGATATTCCGCAAATAAAAACAAACTAATACATTAAAATGATGATAATTAACACCAAAACCAATCGCCAAAAAATTTAAGAAAATAGCACCAACAACTTCATAATTCTTCTTCGTCATGAATCTCGTGGTCGAACTTTTTAGGTCTGTAAAGAGTACGCGGTCTCCTCCATATACCTACAAAATAAAGTAATTATAAAAAGCTTACAAGTTTAAAGATGTGCCAACAAATCAATGAACTTACTACTGTGATAATCTGGAGTATTACCTATTTCCATCACTCTATCATCACATTTTGATTTTGGTATGCAAGCAGGATCCACACCGCTTCGCTGGTTATCACCAGTTAGTGTACGTAAGTCAAACGTAATGAAGCGTCTGCTTTGGAAAACCTCGGAATTATGTGTTGGATATGTTTTCATGCTTAGGATACGATTCAATATTAATGAAGCGTCCACCAAAAGCAAGAGAACCAACAATTTCATTATTGAATTTGCACTCCACATTCTTAGACCTTTAGGTTATGCTCCACGCATGAACAATCTTAATTTAGGGATTTATCTTCTCAGATTTATTATTATATAGAAAAATAAAATCTTATTTGAGCAAAATGTTCGGGATAAGACTAAAGTTACACACAAAAAAAAAAAAAAAAAAAAAAAAAAAAAGACTAAAGTTACACCTCCCTTAAATTGTTACCTCTTTTCCGGTCCTCATATCAAACCGTTAAATTAGATTCCATTAGCCATGAACCGATCGGTTTAATACGGTTTTCGATTTTTATGTATCCACTTCTGGTTCAGGTCTTACCTCTTAAGGACAATGACCATGGCGGAAACTGGAGATCGTTAGTAGAAAAGGAGAAGACACAACTGTGGAATTGAAACTGAACAGCGAAGGAGGAGCCGCTTGAAGAAGAACGGGGCATGGGTCGACTCTCATGGGCCAGTCCGATTCAGAGATTCCGTTTCTTCTCTTACTTATCTCAGGTTCTCTTCGTCTCTAATGTTTCTCAACAATTCTTAGCTTGAGTATAAGAAAGAAAGATTTTATTTTTCAGATGAAGAAATTAGGACAACACTCCAACCAAAATAAAGTTATCTCCTTTAGAGTAGCATTGATGATTTGCCCAAGCTCCTGACTAAACAAATGTCTCTTGTGTTTACTCTTATCTTGCTTTGTAGCTGAATGGAAGAAGAAGCGTTTTGGCTTGCTCTGGCTATGAAAATCGTTATCTTTCGTCTTTAGGTAATCACTAATTTCCTTTGTCTTTTGATTTCCATACTCTGTATCCTGTCTTTATGAGTGTGTTTCGTTTGGTCAGTTGAAGCTTCAGATTGTGAACTTGATGAAGTTCCAGATGATAGAAAAGTAGCGGAGAAAGACACTGCTCTACATTTAGCATTGTCACAGCTTTCAGGTGATTTTGATAAAGACTCTAAGTTGTCATTGCAGCGGTTTTACAGAAAAAGGAGAGTTTCTGTGATATCCACGGGTTCCCTCAACCTTGATCTAGCTCTTGGAGTTGGAGGATTGCCAAAGGTTGTTGTTAATTTAGAGTCTCAGATAGGACTAGCCAAGCTAAAGGTATTGCAATTAATGAGGTCTCTAAATGTGTGTTTACAAGAGAACTTTGTTGGTTTTTGTGTAGGGAAGAATGGTTGAGGTTTACGGAAAAGAAGCATCTGGAAAGACAACTCTAGCTCTGCATATCATCAAGGAAGCTCAAAAGCTTGGAGGTACTGTTCTTGAATCCCATTCTCAATACATTTGTTTGAACAGAAACCTTGGGACTTGTTACTAGAATCCATCCTAAGTTGGGGACACATATCTTCTACTTTTTCCTTTCTTGTTTCTAGTGCGATAAGTAAGATTCGATTTTGTGAAGTTACAGTTTGATTCTGACTTGCTTTTGTTCTTCACTCCATTAGCTTTTTATTTATCTAAAAGACTTGTTTGTGCCAGGTTATTGCGCTTATCTTGATGCAGAGAATGCCATGGATCCTTCTCTAGCAGAATCAATAGGTGTGAACACAGAAGAGCTTCTGATATCACGACCTAGTTCTGCTGAAAAGATGCTAAATATTGTTGATGTGCTGACCAAGAGTGGGTCAGTAGACGTAATTGTGGTAGACAGTGTGAGTTCTCATTCTTTCATCTCAATATGTTCATATATTCTTTCTGCATCTGTTAATATTAAAAGTGGAATCTACAGGTTGCTGCTCTTGCCCCTCAATGTGAACTTGATGCTCCTGTAGGAGAAAGATACAGAGACACACAATCAAGAATAATGACACAGGCGCTCAGAAAAATCCATTACTCAGTTGGCTATTCTCAGACACTGATCGTTTTTCTTAATCAGGTAAAGGAAATATCACGGTTTACTTTCTTTTGCTCACTTAGTTGGATCGTATTGACCCACCTACCAAAGATAATATCTCTCTGCTTATTTACCTGATCCAGGTCAGATCACATGTGAAATCTAACATGCATTTCCCGCACGCCGAAGAAGTGACTTGTGGAGGAAACGCATTACCGTTTCATGCAGCTATACGTCTCAAAATGATAAGAACCGGGCTAATAAAGACTGCCAATAAGGTATAGTTAGGCACATTGTTACCATTGTACGTGTTACTGTAAGCTTGATTTGCCTTAATCTCTAAAATAATGCATAATTTCTGCGAAGGGCAGTAACATCTTTATTATCATTTGATTGCTTTGTTTCCTCAGATAAGTGGTCTCAATGTCTGCGTCCAAGTGGTGAAGAATAAACTGGCGCCCGGAAAGAAGAAATCTGAATTGGGGATTCACTTTGGTCATGGTTTCTACGTGGAGCGAGAGGTATTAGAATTGGCTTGTGAGCATGGAGTTATCTTAAGAGAAGGAACTAGCTATTTCATTGAAGGCGAGGTCATTGAAGGGAAAGACGCAGCTGAGAAGTATCTGGTGGAAAATAAAGAGGCTCTCGATACTGTCGTTGCAATCCTGAGGAACCAGCTCTTCAAGATGTGACAGAGGGAATGTATTTCGAGTTCTCCAAACAAATGTGTATGTTTCGATAAAGCCAAAAACCAATTGAGCTTTTCATCAACCCTGACGTCCCTATTAAACAACGTGGAAGGGACAGAAGCAGTTAGGGAATGCTAACTAAAAGGAGGATCAGAGAAGATGTGCAAAAGCTGGTTGTCATTAGATGATATCATCATAGTCATTGTTCTTGTTAGAGATTCTCCATCATGTATACTGCAGAGATTCCGGTTTCCTTAATGGGTTTGAACCGTTTTATCAAGCATTCTTTCCTTTTGTCTTGAACCAATCATCAGTTCATTTATTGGCTTATGGAAAGCAGTTTTTCTTGTCACTTAACAAGTTTACAGTGACCAAACCTACCAACAACTATAGGCACTATTACTTCTACAAAGTTTGACATATGTGATAAATAGACTAATCATATGTTAGGTTAACTTCACTGTGGACAGATCCATCTTCCATCCTAATCCAGGTCTTAATACGAAAGGGCATTTCAGAAATCTCCAAAATCCTTGATCCCCTTGGCCAATTTCCATATCCACCATAACCTGTGTGTCTCGCAAAGCAAAGCCAGAGTTTATCTTTGTACGGACAGCACCAGTCTAGTCCATGGTTGTGTCCTACAAACACTGCCTACTTACACAAAAATATAGTTCATTAAAGTTATATCAAACCAGTATCTAAGTGTTAAGCAATTTCGTGTTTAATAATTAGTACCTTAACGGAGGATCTGTTCTCAAGAACTCTCATCATCCCATTTTCAGCTTCTTGAGCAACAACTTTCTCTTTGTTGATTGATCCAACGCAAGGTTTTGTTATCCATAACCTTGGAGCTACTTTCTTGTATGCTTTACTAGGTATGTGCCAAAATATCAACTCCGGGATCCTGCCCGAAATATACATCTTTCGATATCGACTTAGCGAATGATCGAGTTTTTCCCACCAAAAAAGCTTTAATGTTTTGGTTCATACCTTAAATAGGGATTAAGAGTATTAGACTTGGTTTTAAACCATTCCACTTGAGCATTTGAGATAACCTCCGGGTATGAACCACCGCCCGAATCAAGAAAATATAGCAATGCCACGGGTGGTTTCGAATGATCCGATGATTCCACAAGAAGGACATAGTTAGATACGCTTGGCCATAGCTCCTTAGGACTAATCATGGAGTATGAGAGTGCATTGGATGACTTTATTTCTTCCTGAATCAGTTCCACTCGCGTAGTTCCTCTGAACGTGCATCCATCATCATCTGATGCTGCAGGGCAACGAAGGGGAGGAATACCGGAGGAAGACAACCAATCCAAAGGCCAAACAAAAGAAGCATCGTCATGGTTACCAAAGAGAGTAGCCCATGGAATGCCTCTGTCTCTTGTAGGAGAGATTGCTTTGTCCCAAAACAAGCTTGCGTTTTGGATTGCTATGTTGTTAGCCGTCACAACATCTCCCAAATAGACCACAAAATCTGTTCATATCTCCAAAAAAAACGGTTATTTCAGTTAAAGCTAATCTCACAACATTTTTAAGAAAATTGAAGGTCAATATTTGTGTTTGGACGTGGCGTTTTAATAGAATCAAAATTTCTGTAGCTAAACCAAACCAACAAACCGATCCAAAGCTAAACCACATCTTATTGTGTGGTTATCACTCTTTCTACACCAAATAACGTTACTCATATCAAAATGAGAGATAATGGTAGAAAATTGTTGTACGGTAACTTGTCAGTGTGACATGATGATTGATGACCTGGAGTTTCAGCGTCGAGAACGGCGGACATAACGTTAACGGAGTTCACATCCTGACCAGGACCCCAATCAGTCCACGTGTCTTCACCGAAGTGGAGGTCTGCAAATATTGCGATCTTGAAAGGTGATCCTTCCCGCACCCGAAGATTTCCCACCGTCCTCCCCGTAGTCGTTGGTATGCTTAGCACTATAATAATGATCTGAAACAACGACGGTTTTTTCATCGACTTCGAGTAATAATATATATCTACTAGTTTTTTGTTGTTGTTGTTGTCTTTCATGTAGCGCATGTTCAAAGAATATTCAGTAACTCTTTCTATTTGTGGAGGAATTCTTCCCTCGAGAGATAGTGACGTCTTATTCTCTTTCTGTTTCTGTTTCTTTTTCTCTGTTAGCATGTGAGTATGTGATCATGTCATGTCTATTTCAGTTTCAACTTTCGACTAAACATTAATTCCATTTTCCTCCTCATATATTTTATCTTTTTTTCCAGTGTCCAGCTCATACGATTCTTTCATATTTGACAGAAAAGAAAATGTAATTTGGGATATGATGAGAAATGAGAGGAAATATAAATTAAAATTTAGCAGAAAAATACAGCTTAAGTGGAGGGTTCTCACTTCTCATGTTAGATAAAATGGACCAAAGAATCAAATAGTAACTATGAGAAAAAAACAGTGAAGTAAAGAACAATTGAAGCTCTGTAAGATTACTCTTAAGGAGTCTTTTTGAAGATTTGTTGGTGAAAAATAAAATCATCTCTTTAGCAACCTGAGCACATCTCCAACAAGATGTAGCGATCCTGTGACCAGAACCTGTTGCACAAAGCATCATTAGAAACCAAACATAAGCCGGTACCAAAGAGGTTAATGTTCTGTTCTATTCCAGAATGTCTGAAAACAAAAATCAGACTTTCATTCTTGTCTTTGGAAGTGGATAATGAATATAGCTTTGCCTTACCTCTAGTTTCAGTGAAGGGTTTCGGCGTACGCAGTCTCTTAGCCAGTTTATAGTCAATGGAAGTGAAGGCATTACGGCACTGGAAGTGACCGGTGTCCCTGCAGGTCCACCACATTGAGGTGCATCTCCGCACAGGAAATCATGAGGTGGTAAGGCGGTTATTCCATCGGGTTTCAGTGTATGGTCAAGCCCCGCATCTGATTAATTAGTCACCAGACATATGATCAAGTTTAGGCGTGACATCAACAAGTTACAAAGAAGCAATACTTAAGCTTACCAGTCCCTTGGATTGATTTCTCCCATAGTCTTTGTAGTCTGAATTGCCAAGTCAAATCCTTTCTACGTGTATCTGAAGGAATCGCTGATGCACCCGAAATGACTTTGTTGTAAGTAGACATGCTCGGGACAAAAAGCGCTCTTGAGAAATGAGTGCCTGAGAGTGTTTCATTCACCAATATGCATAAGTATTAACACGAAACTAGAAAAACAGAGTATATAGTTTGTTTTGTATTACCTGAGGAAGCGCAAGTGGTGACCAGCTTTGGAAGTAAGACTTGAGGGTCTCTCACTTCCATGCAGTTGAACAGAAGAATCTGTCGACAAATAGGAAAGCTTCACAAAGTCAGATCAAAAGTTTGAAACACAAATCAATGTGCAATACCTTGAATAGTAAAGCAAAAGAGTTGTGTTAACAAAGAAATTGCATTGATCATTGTTGGTCTTGAATACCTGTTTGGAGACTCTGTTTAAGTCTGTACCATACTCCCCATGTCTCATGTAACCATTGACAGCAGTGGATAAGCTTTTGTCTCCTCTGACTGCAGAAGAGAACCATCGACCACAAGCCTCCATGCTCTCTGGACTGTGAGCACCATCCAAGTAAAAGATCAGATCACCGCATGGAGTTTCCATCGAGTCTGATGAGTCCTGCGGATCTGAAACTACATCATGAACAACTTGAGCTCTCCCATGAAGACGTGCCGTTGCAAGACCACGACAAAATGCCACGGGAATCTCAGTTTCCTTGCTTTCCTGTTAGTAAAAATCCCAAAAGAACAAACAAGATTCACCAAAAATTGTCCTCAACGTTTTGATAAAGGTTAATGACCAAGAGAAACGCCCAACATTTGGAAATATCTTCTTCCAATTCCCGGTTCTTTGAAGCCAGCATCTTGAAAGAGAAACAGCAAGACCTGCATTTACTAGCTGATGATCCCCAGACAAGCCAAGCGTAACTCCGTCCAACTTTTTAGGTTCAAGAGGCGCTACTACTTCTAGAGGAACCTGTAATGCAGGCGAAACAACATTCAATATTTCGCCCTTGTAGTTCAATTCTTTATAAAAGCATAACTAAGCTACAGACGCCAAAAAGACCACGATAAGGTTTAAAACTTAAACTGCTTTATTTCCAAAACTGAGAATCCAAGAGGCCAAGACACCAAGGAACCAAAGATAGAAACCCTGGTGGTAAATTATATTGATCCTAGACACTGGCATGTGTATTTGATAAACTCTTATCAGAACTACAACCTTTTTGAACTTGTAGTAATAACTAACCGTGGGAATACATGGCATAACTAGAATGAAATATAGAACCTACTATAGTTACCTCGAGATTATTAGCTGTTTTCTGAAGAACATCCATTGCTTCAGAGAGTTGTGGTACTGTGAAGGCGGGGATTTGAGGCTTTCATTAACATACAAGAAAACAAAGCAAATCAGAGAATTTCTTCTACATGAAGCTGCCAATGGGAAACTTTGAAACAAATATAGTGGATTCATAAAATTCTGAGACAAAGAAAATCTTTTGAAAAGTACCTTGAAAATCCCAGCCTTATGAAAGGCAATATCAGCTAGCGTATTTCCTATGTAGAATTAGCATTGAGAATCTAGAGTTAGAAGCATGAGAGAGAACCTACGTTCGACTAATGAAATAGTATGGCATACCCAATATGTCCATATGATCCATCCCAAGAGAAGCAATGCCACAGACAACAGGTTTTTGAATCTGTAGTTTACATTTTTAATGAACATAGATGTCCAACATTAAATAAATATGACAGATTGACGGGAAACATAAGATTTTTAAATGATGCTTACCACATTTGTCGAGTCAAGTTTTCCCCCAAGTCCAACTTCAATGACAGCAACATCAACCTAACAGGAAGTAAGCATCCAGTTTTAGCTACACATTAGGTTTCAATGCAATGGGAACTTAGTGAAACGTATAAGAATTCTTGATGAGAATAGTAATATACCTTTTCACAAACAAAAATCTTAAATGCCAATACTGTGAGAAACTGAAAAAGAGGAGGCATGGTAAGACCATCTACAGCTTTCTCCTGCAAAAAAGAAGCTCACGATTAGATATCTATATCTACATTGTTTGCTACTAATCTAGACTGAGTATTTTACTCGTAGTTAACCATTTTTCTACAGACAGCACTAAAGGTTATACAGCCAATACATTCTACAGATCAACGCGAAAACATTTACCTTCTCATTCCATAAATACAACAGAACAGACTCAGAATGGGAAATTGCTATAAAAGCAATGCAAAGAGGAAGAGCATGACTTCTGGTAATTTGTGGCAGAAAGTTAGCAATGAATAATAATTAAAGACTATATCTCGCACTGGAACAAAAGGCACTGCATATTGAAAAGGGCCTTTTACCTTCAATAACTTCCAACATTCCCAGAAGTACTGTAGAAACTTTTCCTCAGATATATCCAAGCTGGAAAAGCGAAACAACATTCAAATTCGTCTCTTGCTTGTTCATATAACATTGAACATCAATATATTGATGAACTTACCCATCTATTCGGAATCTTTCCCTCACATCAATCAAGTGAGGAGATGTAAACATTCCGGTTCGAAACCCACAATTACGTAAAATTGCCTCACTGAAGACACATGTTGAACCCTGAAATACAAAAATACAAAGCCAGAACCCAAGAAAATCAGTAGCTACTTATAGATATTCTAGTCATCAAAATTACTTCCATACCGCATAAGCTATAATTATGGGACACTGGAATTCCAGACTTTAGAAATCGGAATTGCAGGCTCAGACATGCATTAGATGGTACCATCAAATATAATGATTAATCAGCATATATTGTTAACCATCGAGTGATCTGATTTTTCTGTTAAGTGCTAATTGCTCGAAATTGGAAACAACAGCATCTCACATAAGTGCTACATTCCTTCTACTGACTTATTTTTCACGTTACATTTTAAATCTTAGGACCTGCATTAGCTAAAGTGAAACAGCAACTTACCTTTCCTTTTGTTCCTGCGACATGAATAACTTTTAGTTCTTTTATTTTGTCTTCCAGGTCCAAAATCTGTATTTCTCAAACCAAAACAGCAGACAAATTCACAGTATTAAGGTAAAAGTCTTCAACGGAAAGGATAAAACAAATTGACTTGAATCACAACACTCCAGAATTCTCAATGGCCAGAGGCAACATAAGTCATGATCTCTCAACAGAGAAGGCCCAGATAAGCTCAGTCTAAAGAGAAGAAAAATCTACCAAATTCCATGATCATTTGAGACAGTTCAGAATGAGTTATCTAACATCCATGTTGCACTACAATATTGAAAATATTCTCAACGGTCTTTGTATGATATAATTTTTATTTCATTAGAGCTTATGCTTACACTAGACAGAACCACTTAATAGCGTTTGACTGTAAATGGCTGTATCACCTTGAGATATGTGACGACTTGTTCAAGCTTGTCACGATTTCCTTTAGTAGGTGTGCGATCCCCACGGTTTCGACGAGAAATAAGAGTCGACAGAGCTTCCATGGCATCATCATATGAAGATAAAGCTGGATTATCTGCCTTGTCTTCCTTTGAACCCATATTAATGGCAGCTTTCTCCACAACTTCTATTGAATTGCTTGAGTACCTAAGATCTAAAGACGCCAACAGAGCAATAAGAACACCATCCCCAGGCATGAAACAGACAAGTCTAAGCAGAGTGGTGTATATAACTTACTGTTGTTGAAATAAACACGGACCCCAGTGCCCAAAGGTAAACTGTGAAAGCCCCTCTTAGTTTTAGTGAAGAAGGATTTTCTTTTGTCACAAAAGAATGGAACTCCAGGTGCTCTGCACTTTAGAAACCCTTTCCCACAAACGAGCATCAGGGAAAGTCAAATCTGCAACCAAAATATACTTGATAAGTTGTTAAGTCCGTTCTCTCTTTCCATTCATGCATTTTTCAACCTCAATAAAGTTGTCTACTTTAAGCTTCCATAGTACTCTCAAAGTGACAACAATGTGGATGCTAAGATTGGAGAAACTATATAGATAGAAATCAAATAAAGAGAAAGGAACACTGATATATATGTTCAGCCACAACCAATTTTCGAAGCAAGCAAACAGAATCAATTGATGAACACAAATACCTATAAAGTTTAAATCTTTCAATCAATAACAGCTGAACCCGAAAAGTAGAATAAGAGACGGATAGAGACCAACCATGGGGGGAAGCTTCAATTGGTAAATCGATTTCACGGCTGCTCAATAACGTTTTTGTGTGGTCTTCTTTGTTGCAACGTATCTATATCACTTCCAGTAATAGTGGAAATCTTCGGAGGAGATCCTTAGGGTTTGTGGGGTTCGAGAGTGTCTCAGCACTCAGCAGCCATTTGCAGTATCCACCACCTTCATTTTCGAATCATCATCATCTTCATCTTCCTCATCCTTAACTAAATTAAAGCCTTTCAATTAAATAATAAATATTTGTTTTTTTTTCCTTGTCTCAAACAGTTAATAATATCAAAGTAGTTAACAAAAATCCAAATCTTAATTTTTGCATATCAGATGTAAAATGTATTTTGTCAAAAAGTTTTCATGTTAATGACTTTTGGTTTTATGATGATACAAACAACTTGGGCCTAAGCCCAACACAAAATATGGATACAGAAATAAAGAAGAAAAAGTTAAAGGCCCAAGACAAAGAAAAGGGAAGAGGCCCAGCAATGTGAGACACAAGAACTTTCTGAACATTTTAAACCAAACAAAACAATTCTGAACATGCAAAATGGCTTGGCAGGTAATCACAATTAGGTCACGGGGAAGCCTACAGAGAAATCTACTTCGAATCCCAAAATTTCTCACCACGTGTCTTTTTCTTACAAAATTCGTCTCCAAGAACGTTTAGAAACAAATCACAAGATTTAAAACAAATAGTATAAGGGAAAAAAGTGGAGTCACGAGAAAGAGATAGGGTTAGAAAGCAGTAGAAACACACATGTGCTATTCTTCGTTTCGTTCGTTATCACATCTTTGGCTCTCTGCTTCACTTGTCCAAGATTGGGAACATGAAGTCTATATTTGTACTTACTAAACTTTTTGTTATACAAATTCCATGCATAAACAAAATCACAACTTCAGATATTTTTTAGGGGAAATGTAGTATATCTTACATAATTCTGGTGTTTAATCAGTAATTAAGTATTTTAAAATTAGTTTTTAGTTTTTACATATGATTAGTGATTGGTTGTTCAATCCATGAATTTCATTATCGTTAGACCGTTGAAAAGTTTTATAAAAAAACAAGAGTATATTTAGACAATAATTTTATTAATGGCTTCTACTCTTCTAGTTTGCAAAAAAATCAGTGACAGGAGAAATATATTTTCTAGATTAAAAAGTATTTGGAAATTGGACTATATATAGTGGACCCCTATCATTTGTTCATAATGAGCTTAGTCTGCAAAATATATAATCTACCTGAGCTTCATTACAATCATTTCTGTTTTCAGAAAATGGCAACAAAACTTAGCATCATTGTTTTCTCCATTGTTGTGTTACATCTTCTTCTGTCTGCCCATATGCATGTAAGTGTTTCAACACTCTATTCCTCTATGTTCACATTTATCAACTTTATCTTATACGTCCCTGAATAAAACACAGCCTATATACTTGGAATCTCCTGCTCGACAACCACAACCACCACAGTCGCAACCACAACTGCCGCATCACAATAACTCTCAAGTGAGTTTCTCGGTTCATCACTACTCAAAAAAAGAGTTTCATCGAATCTACAAAACCTTTTTAACATCCTTTGCATCTTCTTGTTGATTTTGGCAGTACGGTACTACTCAAGGCAGTCTTCAACCCCAAGGTAAACCCACTGACTAGCCTAGTTTTTAATTAATGTTTGTGCTGAATGCGAAACTAAATCCGCTATTCCACCTTTATTAGAGTGCGGGCCAAGGTGTGGAGATAGATGCTCGAATACACAATACAAGAAGCCGTGTTTGTTCTTCTGCAACAAATGTTGTAACAAGTGCTTGTGTGTGCCCCCAGGTACTTATGGCAATAAGCAAGTATGTCCTTGCTATAACAACTGGAAGACCAAGAGCGGTGGACCAAAATGCCCTTAGTTTCTCCTCTTAATTACTTTAGCATAAACTCCATGTAATTTGTTAATCTACCTATCATAATTTATATATGTATTGGACTCTTCCATAATCACATCAGTTCTCTGTGATTATGACGTTAATCATTTAACAGTTTACAGCTTTAAGACATTTACTAGCCGTGAATCAACTACTTAAGAGTTGTGATGTAAGCTCATCACATTGTTCTTGAAGAAGCAGAGAGTTGCTTCTTGAGGTCGAGAACTTCGAGTGCTTTTGATGCTAACTTCTCCTTTAGCTTAGCAGATGCCTCTTTGAACTTCCTGTTCATAAGTTCTGATTCTTGCACAGACTGCTTGTACCGTAGACTGATTGCATCTAAGCGTGCTTGCATACCCCTGAGTCTCATTTTTAGCTTTGCCTTCTCCTTGTTTTCTGCAGCTGCATCCTGCAATCATATCCAGCAAAAATATGAAAATTGGTTATATCCAGAAAGTTAAACATATCGCACACAATCAACAATGGGTCTCGTTGAAACTGCAATTTTTCTAGCATTGATTCTTTTGGAGGAAAGGATCAATCTCAATCAATGAGAAAAAACATAATCAGAAAGTTCACTTGGCATTACCTTGTGCAGATTGGTTTCTTGGCTTGAGATTTTGAGAGTCAAATCTTGAATTGGATTTTTTGCATTTTCAATCTGACGGCAGGAATAGGGTTTTAGTGAGAATGAATGGTTACTACTATATCTGTAATAGAGTCAAGTCTGTGAGCTGTAAACCAAACCTGCCAACGATTTGATGAAGCAAGCTCCTTACTCAACTCCTCTATGCGAGCTAGCAAACCCTGGCGCTCACTTGTGACATAATCCATCTCTCTCTGAAATGTATCCGACATCTTGCAAGCATGTTGAACTTCGGACTTTAGTATGTCGATATCAGACTTGAGAACCTGCAGGTGCACATATAACTTTTGTTTAGGAAAGTTTGCATCTTTAACATAACAAATTTGCAAGTGATGTCATCTGATCTTTAACTAGCATACCAAAAGCATGAATACCATAACCAGAAATTCAGGTGTGTTGTCATCAACAACATTCCAAATTTAGTTTTCTCATCGAAAATTGTAATACAACCTCTGCACTAGACGTTCAGAGATAAAACCTTTTGTGAAATGATTCTTACCTCTTGAGATTGCTTACTCACAGCATCAGCTGATCGAAGTTCATCACCCAGTCTATCAATCTCCAAAGACTTCTCCAGGCTACAGGGTAACATAAAAACTGAAGTCAAAGGACATATAGCATCAACTAGAGAAATACAGATCAGTGAAGTGCCGGAAAGCTTAACAAGAAAATTTTAAAGGAGATATAATTTAACATTCTAAAGTAGAGAAATGCAAAGTACAAACCTGCTTTCTTTGTCCTGCTTAGCATTCTCCTCAGAACATCTAAGCCTATCAGCAAGAGTAACGCATTCAAGTCGACAAGATTCCAGCTCCTTCTTTTCCTAAAAGTTAAATGAGATCGAGAGCTTAAAATAGCATGACAAAAGGGGTTTTCCGTCGGAACATATATTATATATAGAGACTAGAGAAAGGATTAAAAACCAAATAATTTTTGTTTGTCGCTACAGGGAGTTCATTCTGATGATACTTATAGATCCAAACAGATAGGATAAGCTATGCCTATTACCTAAGCAAGTTAAACAAGTTGATAGTGCTAAAGGGCGACCTCCAAACTGATGTTGCAAGAAAATTTTGGGTTTTATTCTCACTATAAAAGGTTCCTTGTTTGGAACATACCTCTGACATTTCTTTGGATAGTGACTCAATTTGTATATTTTTATATAGTCTGATCTTTTCCTCCACAGCCTCTGTCAAAGCTTTTTCTTTCGAGCTCCATATTGCTTTCTCCTCCTCCATTTCCAAAAGTGAGTTCGCCAGATGCTGAACAACAGGAAACATTACTGGATTTACACAAACAAGAAATAAGTTTAAAATCTGTGACAGAATCATCATACCATTGCTAGCTCTTCCTTTTCTTCAAGCAACTGTTTAACATTGGTTTCCAGTTGCTGCTGATCAGAAGATGAGACTTCAAGTCTCGTTTTCTGGAACAAAACATAACATACGGTTTGAACAAACTGCAATGCATCTTCAAAACACTAACTGCTTCAAATTCAATATAAACAATTTATGGATCAATCATCAATTTCATGAAAAGACGTACAAGCTCCGTGACATCGTTTTGAAGATGTTCTAGTTTAGTATTTGAGTGCTCCAGTTTCTCTGTCAGATCTGTAATTTCTGAGCCTAAACCGTCATTTCTACAGAGTGCCTCCTCTTTTTCTCCACGTTCAGCGGCCAGCTCTTCCTCCAGTGAAGCAATTGTGGTTTCCATTTCAAAAGCAAGCACTTCAAGCTGTTTAAATTCTTCCTGATAAATGTGAAGTAGAAATGAGAACGAGCATCTCACTTGGACGGAAAGTATATATCAACCAAAAAACACTGATATGGCTCTCCACTGGGAAAAATATAAAAGATAGAAAAATATGCTCATGCAATGTTTGAACAATACCCAAATTCAACCAACAGAGAGAGATTTGCTGCAATAAGATAACAATTTCGTACATTTTATTAGCTTCCCATATCTCGACTTTGCATTTCCAACATTGGACAAAATACTTAATATTAGAATGGTAAAAAGAAGATCCCGCAGAAAACAAAACATTGGATAATACCTGCAACGACTGGTTAGCACTTCTCTCAACAAGAAGAGAGTCGCGTCTTTTACCAGCAAAGGACTCCTGTTTGCTGATGTCTCTCTCGAGTAGGGCCTTCTGGCTATGCAAGCGTTTTAACTCTCTTTCAGCAGATGCTTTCTCGGCCTTTGCAAGGATATCAGAGTCAATTGTACAAGTTAGATGGGTTATGCGACAAAATATCTAGTACTACTTAAGTTAAGAATTGGGTCCACCGCGTACCTCTAGCTTGGTTTTATCTTGCATGGAATTCTTTAGCTTGGATTCAGTGTCTTTTAGCTTTGTTTTCGTCTTCTCAAAATCTTTTCTTAGGTTCTCCTTCTCTTTGGCCAAGGAAGAGGATGACAGACTCCCTATATCCTTTTCAAGACATTCTATGTGAGAGAGTAGATCTGACCTCTCCGACTCATGGTGTTCTGAGAGCATCTAACAAATAATTAAAAACATCAAGTTACTTCTAACACTGGAGAGTTTGACGAAGAATGAAAAGAAACAAACTAGTACTTTGAAGAAAACCAAAATACCTTTAAGGAAGTTTCATGCTTTTGGGCTTCCTGATTTAGTTCTTCTATTTGGCTCTGCAGACCAGCACACTGCTCTTGCAAAAGAAGCTGAAAAGCAAAATCATGACTTAAGCTAAAATACTCACAAATTTAACATCAACTGCAGGGTGAGAGGAGAATAAAAAATGTCGGACCTTCTCATTCTCAACATCAAGAACTTTTTTTTTTAGACTAGATTGGACAGTTTGGTAGCTGTTGATAAGTGAATCATGTTGCTCAGAACTTTGGCGCACAAACAATGTGAAATCCTGCAGTGAGAAAATTTATCATAAATGAAATCGATTGTTAACCTTTACAACCAGCCATAATTAAGGTGTGCTGCACTAAACACAGCTTATACCCGCACAGAAAAAAACGATGCAAGAGAATATACCAAAGTGCAAAGTACTTACATGTATCAACGGAGAGAAGAAAGCAAAATCTTGGAGACCCTCATTCATAACTGATGATATGGTTTCTACTGATGCTTTATATTTTTGAAATTCAGACTCTAAGACTTCAATTTCGGTTGCTACGTTGACCAGTGAGTTGAAATTCTCCTTCAAAATAAAAAGTAAAAAATTCAATTAGGCAATGGCATACTGGGTGGCAACAATAAGAAATTGTCTTCAGATTTGAAAGGGAGACCAACATTAATCACATCAATAACTTCAGACTCCTTAGACACAAGTTGTTCACGAGCAACCTGGGCCTCTTCTCTAGCAGCATGAATCTCTTCTTGAATCTATAGAATTTAATACATAAAAGGTTTAAAACCCTTTAACAGTACCAAAATAAGTCTAGAAAGCTGACTTAAAAGGAAAATTTTCTTTTTACTTGTTGAGCAAAGGTATAAAGTGATTAAGACGAAAAAGAGTTCATATTGTAAAAAGTAAGGCCACTGACAATTAAGAATGATGATTCTCCTTGAACAAGAACATCAACTAATAATAAGAGCCTATGTGATAAACAGTTCCAAAAACATGTAATCAACAACTAAAACGATACTTTAACCAACAAACAAAAATACAACTAAAACGATATATGGTCATATTAGTAAAAATATATTTTTATCTGAACCTTTTCTAACCAATTTCTTAAATTCATGAAGCACAGAGGCATTTCTTTTTCCAGGTGTCTGAACAGAACAGCAAATCACAATCAGTTAAAGAACCACATATACCTCAGCAAATTTTTCCCTGGCACATATATTCTGCTCAGTAGCTACCATAACAAGATCATCAAGATTTCGGTTGCTTGAAGACTTCTCCAATTCTAGCATGTTTATCTTTTGGACAGAACATATGGTTAATCAAAAAGCCATAATGAAAGCAAGAGAAGCTACTTAAATAGTCGGTCCAGTTGTAAGTAAAGAAAAGAAGACATGCACCTTCTCTTGTAGTTGCTTGATGAGAAGAATAGCTTCTGGATCTCTTAAGTTTACAACATGTTCTTCGCAATGCACGTTGCCAACGACTTCTGATTGCTTGCATTTTGCATCACCAGATAAACCATCTTCACCCAATTTCACCTTAAGGCACTCAATTTGTATTTCGCTGATGATTCTCTATTGAAAGGTGTGGAGAAATAAGAAATACAAACTATAAACTACTGATATTGAGAAGAACAAACTATTACCTCGGTTTCATATTGCAAGAGAAGAGCCTCATATTCCCTTTGAATTCTATCTAATTCGTTTTCAACCTATGAAACACTAACAAAATGTCAGCTTTACAACGAGAAGAGCACAAGATACATACAAAAGAGAAACACTCACCACTACAGGATTTTTCTGCTTAATTGATGGTTTCTTTCTGCTTGTCACATTCACTAATGCACATGGATCTGGAAGTACAGAATCTTCAAGGGTTCCCTCGATACTATCTTCATCTTCCTCGTTAATGTTATATAAAGGTTCATTTACTAGTTCTGAAAATGGAAGTAGTGGACCAGTCTCACGCTCGGATCTTGCAGATTCAAGAGAGGATCCCCTTGACAAAACATTAGACTGATCCTGATACGAAAGAAACAAAGTATATTTATGGCTGCCAAAGTCAACATTTTTCTCATGTGTTTTTCTTCATTTATGCAACATTCACCTCTGATGTGGAGTCTCGTGAAAGCTTACCAATACACCATGTATCCCTCCTTTTTCCCTGCAAACAAACAACATATCAAATCTAAGAAGAGATGGGAAAAAAATGTGACAAAGATACTTAATTAATTCACTTAACAGTGTCATACTAATGTCATCGCCAACAAGAGTATTCAACAACGAGATGCTGAGATCATTCTAATTAAACTAGGCGAGAATTAGGTTACAAGTCGCATAGCATATCTTGTTCCACTACATATCAAATGTTTATCCTCTTTCCACTATGGTTCCGTAATTTGAAGTTTAGCGATAAATGCTAGCACCTGGCCATGCTGTTATAAACTCTCAAGTTATCGAAAAGTAAATTGATGGAAGAAACAGGAAAAACCTTCTTAAAGTGATCCTGCTCACGCTTCTCATCTCTATTCGAAAGAAGAACCATTGAACTCAAGTTCTTGATTTTTTTGGCTTGCTCCTGCAAAACTCTTTCCCTCTGAGCTTGTGCCTTCTTCTCCTCTTCTAACTCAAGTGCTATTCGCTCTCTCTCTAATTCAGACTGCAGAAAAACAGGATATAAGGATATATCAGAAACGTATGAAAGAATAAACAACTAAGTAATAAAGAAAAAATGACATACCTTCAACAAGGTGTTACGCAAGTTAAGAATCTCTTCTTCTGAATGGTCAGAGTGAGAAGTCTGCGATAGAATAGCTGATATTTATTAACCCACTATATAAACTTGAGATAACTTTTAAGAAAATAATACTGAAAACGATCAAGAAACCTTTAGTTTGGATCTGAGCTCCTCTATCTCCTTCTTCTGGCGCTTTAATAGAGCAGCATCAGTCAAAATCTGTATTGAAAAGTGGAAAAACAAGAATGGATGGATAATTAGTTTTTAAGAAAATGCTTCTAACATACTTAATTAGAAAGCATGTTAAGATAGAGAGAATATGTGCAAAATGATTCGGATCCAACCTCATTGACATGGGCACAGTTAGTGACACGCAGTGCTCGGCTAGCGAACTGAAGACTGCTCTTGGTTTCATCTGCATGAATCTAACATCAAAACGAAGATTAATATTGTTAATCACACCAAAGGAAACGAATATTAACATTGTTAATCGCACCAAAGCAAACAAAGAGAAAATAAAGATTGTTATTGGTTTCATCTGCCTCGCTTATCCTGATTATATTATTGGTGATTAATACATACCGGTGCAAGTGTGATATTGCATATAATAGCTGTGTTGGCATTCCCACCTAAGGCAGGCTGCAAGATCCTTGTAAGCTTGCTGTCTCGGTACGGGACATGACCACTGACTCAACCAAATAAAAGGCCAATAAGATTAGACACTTAATGCTTATGTACCATATGCTTCGTTCCCTAACAAAACTGACAAGAAAAACCTACCCTTGAGTTTCTACTCCTTCACTCAGTTTTTTTATGACAGTCCCGAGTGTCATCAAGCTTTTGTTTATATGTGAGCCCTCCTTCAACCTAACACCCTCTGCACCGGTTTTTGCAGCCCGTTCTGAACCAGCTAGATCCACCAAATTCTACAAATGGTAAGAAAGAAGAAAGCTGAAAAAGAAAATAATACGTTGCATATAAGGGAACAAAAACACTAGTTCCAATGGAATAATACCAGAACAGAAACACGAACTGCATCACAGGAATTTCCAACACCTTCATCTTGCATCTTCTGTCTACTTTCTATAATCTGTTTAATAAAAAAGCTGGCGAGTTAAAAATCAACTTACATTAAACTAAGCACTAAGGTTGAGTATACATATTTACCATGCGAAAAATAGTGTGAGATCTGCTACTGTAAAGATTCATATTTGTCTCCCCAATATGCCGATGAGCTGAAATTATATTTCCAAAGACAAAAGAATATCCATCAACTAAATCAATATTAGCGAAACCAAGATTGGAGACAGAAGATTAAAACCAGGAGATGCTATACAAATGCATGTGCACAGGTGAAGAAAACACAAGAATTGTGTTTAAAACAAACAAAATAAAGAAAATAATGAGAAGAAAACAGAAAGTACATTCTCCAAATTCCATCATTTCAAGGACTTGTTGAGGGGAAGCGACAATCTCTTCTCGTAATCCAGCAACAAATATTCCTTTCTATAACATTAAGATTGGTAAGCACATCAGAATCGCTAGAGAATTTGGTTACAGGGGATTCTAAGAAGACATACAATAAGTACCTCTAGATTTTCATGAATCTGTAGTTTTCTGTGCTCAGGGGCCAGCAAATCGTTAATATCTTCATTATAAATCTCCAGGTACGACATACGCAACAGAAACTCTCTACTTGCATCCTAAGGGGATAGAGCAAAAAGAAAAACAGTTGTTCCTCAAATCAATACCTTCCCACAAAGAACACCAAAACTAGAAAAATCCAATTCACAACAACTAATGCTAAGAATGTAAAGGGATGAACCTGATATATAGTGTCAAACAAATCATGTACAGCGAGAGGAATAACTCCAGGTTCAATAGGTGAGCCTCGCATTGTATGCGTCTTGCCACTGTTAGTTTGCCCGTAAGCAAATACGGTTCCTTCAATCGAGCAGATATCATTAGCCAAAAACGAAAAACTCAGTACCCTTGAAACCCAAAAAAAGGAGCAAGGGAGATTCAAATCAAAAGAACCCCAAATTATCAAAATTGAAGCAACAATTCGAAAAGGGCTAAGTAAATCAGCTAAACCCATTAGTAGAATTGCTGCATTTTACCGTTGAATCCACGAACAGCGGCAGAAACAATCTCCTTCGTCCGCGCCTCATACACTTGGACAGTTTTACAATCTTCTCTAAAAATTCGATCTGTTATTGTAGGAAAATAGAGAGAGCTTGGGTATGAAAATTGCAAGCAGGAGAAGAAAATGGATAGAGAAGTGAGAAGGGAATTGAGAAAAAGAGTACCAAATTCAAAAGCGAGAGAAGAGTGATTGGGCATGAAAATTGAGTCGGAAGAGATCTTCCAGGGACTTGTCTTCGCGTCCTCCGACGAAAGCGGTCGCGCTCTGACTGAGACATGGATTCTCTCCATTCTCCGATAATCTTCTCCGGCGAACAAAGTAAGACCTAAAATATCTCTTTCTCAGGTGTTCGAAATTAGTTTTCCCTCCCTCTCAAAATCTAGTTTACCTTAAAAAAAAATCGAATTTCAAAAACCGTATCGAACCGGTTAGTTAATACACCAGACAATCGCGCTTCCCCAACCAAACTATTTTAAAATACTACGCCTTGTTGAAGTTTGAACTATGATTATGATAAATTGTAATTTCATTAATGTTTCAAAGTTTGGATATTTGTTCAAGTGTAATAATGTACGTCTCAGAAAGAAAAGAAAAGAAAAACAAGGTTTGGATAAATCTAACTTCTAACCAAAGCATATGAATATGTTTGTAATTGTTTAATTAGTATGATTGAGGATTATGAATCGATAAACTTTAGAATACATATATTCAATGTTTGCATATAATTTATCCAAAAAAAGATCCTTGAAACACGTAACTAAAGACAACTAAAACTCGTACTTTTCGGTTAATCTAACTAAGTACAGTTACACTAAAAAAATAAATGAAATAACGATAAAGTTAAAGTTGAGTAGGAAACTTCCAGGAAATTGCCAATAGGTAAACTCTCACACTTATCACTCCCCCCATTTATATATGTCTTCACTTTCTCCATCAAATCATTAAATTCACACTATGAAACTCGCCAAACTAATTCCAAAACGTTTCTTCATCAGATCCAAAGATCGTTCCACTGTCTCTAAGTCCCCCACGGCTTTTTCCTTCGGATCCGCTTCCTCATCTTCCGGCCAAGACTGTAAAAACTCCGGTGGTGATGGCGGTGGCGGTTCCGTTACCCCGACTAGCATTCTCCCGGAGGTTCCTTCTCCTTATTCCTACGTCGAGATTCTCCAAGCGTTTAAGTTGATAGACAGAGACAACGACGGAGCTGTCTCTAGACACGATCTTGAGTCGTTACTTAGCCGGCTAGGTCCTGATCCTTTGACGGAGGAGGAGATCAACGTTATGCTTAAAGAGGTGGACTGCGACGGCGACGGTACGATCCGTCTTGAAGAGCTTGCGAGTCGTGTAGTCTCTTTAGATCCGGCTCGTGACTCGACTGAGCTGAAGGAGACTTTCGAGTTCTTTGACGCGGATCGTGACGGTTTGATCTCGGCTGATGAGCTTCTACGAGTTTTCTCGACCATCGGAGATGAACGGTGCACGTTAGATGATTGTAAGCGTATGATAGCAGATGTTGATGAGGACGGTGATGGTTTTGTGTGCTTCACTGAGTTCTCACGAATGATGGATCTCCAGCGTTGATCTTCCCTTTTCTTTTTTTTCAAAGTTTTTTTTTTCTTGTTTTTGCTATGCCTATGAAGCTCTTTTTGCCCTTGTTCTAGGGTTACGAGTATCTTTTGTTTTCTTGGGAATTAGTGTTTTTTTTAAGCTGAATAAGCTGTAGTTCTAACGAAGAAAAGATGAAATTTTGAGTATGAAGTAATTAATAATAAAGATTCTGATATAATCCATTCTTAAATTAAATAAATTGCATAAAGATGCATTTAGATTTGAGAATTTACTCAGTTTGCAGCTTTTTCAGTCAAAATTCATTTATACCATTAATGCTAGGACATGTGAGGCACAATAATTTTTCCATTAAATTGTGAAAGAAAAACAATGGTCTAATTTGTCAGATTCCTCAAAAGGCATGTTCTTAATTTCATTGCTCCTTTGAATATATAAGATTCTTGTACCATTTTCTATTTTCTTATATTCTACTGCCATTTTTGCAAAATGTTAGTATATAATATTTAGGTTTTAAAAACCAATTGGCCATGTTAACTTAGCTCGTCAGTGTATGTATGAGTCGTAGGGATGATTGATAATAGAAATACATTGTAGATGAAAGATGCGTGTGAAGAAGATAATAGTGAAGTAATGAAGTAGTCCTAATTAACTACTTTAATCCCAGCTAAAATAAAAGCAACATGCATAAATATATTATATCAGATCAGACTAATTTTGAGGTTGATGGAGAAGGAGGTTTTCGAGTAGTAGAAGCAGGAAGTCTTTTAGCAGAACAGATACAACAACAATATCCGTTGTAACAAATCGGCATCTTTCCTGTTCTCTTACATCTTGGAATCCCAATCTCAACACAATCTCTATCCGTTTGACATATATCTCCAACACTCATTGTCACCAAGCCTGTATATATATACGTTCAATAGTATAAGCAAATTAAGGACTAATGATATTGAAAACCATAATAAGTGTTTGATATATCGAGATTGACATAAATTACTTACACGACGAGACAAGGAAGAGAATGACGAAGAATGCTGAAATTTTCTCCATTTTTTTTTCACTTATTTGATTGAAGATGGATTTTTGGATTCATAGGTGTCCCTTGTAATTTATACAACTCGTGATTAATGGTTTGGTCTTTGTTCAAATCTAATAGGATATATATCAGTTAAATACATGTCCAAAATAATTGGTCAACAACTAAAGTATTTCCTTAATTATTTTGTCAACGAATATTCTTTTTCAACTTGTGATTGTTAAGTTTCCAAACAGTGAATCGTTAGAAGAATTTAGAGATTACGAGATAGAATTAATTCAAGAAAGTATCATAATTCATAACTTAAATATTCAAATCAATTTCATAATCTCCGAATCGTCCTAATATGGAAACTTCAAAATTTAAAGCAATAGAGAAAAGAAAAAAAAAACGAAAAAACAATAATATATTACTAAAATTAAAGATATTAATTTCTGAAGATATTACTCATCTAAATAAAACTGTTTTGACACGTAGATTAAGTGAGGACGTGACAAGTCTCAAAGGCTGAAGACCACTCTCTCACTCTGCTTACTTGATCCATTGTTTGGATTCGAAAGTAAAGTAGAAACGAATCCCGAGGAACACGAAGAAACGATAGATACTTCTCCTTTAAGAAGAAGAAGAAGAAGAAGAAGAAAGAGCGACAGAAACAATGAGAGGTTCTGTAATTGGTGCAGAGAGATCCGGGCAGACGATAATGGTGGCTCTCGTTCTTATGGTTGGATCATTTTACACTGGCTCTCTCTTCGGAACCAACCAACCCATTTACGTCTCTCATCCTTCTTCTCACTCTGGTCCCTACTCTCTCACTCTCACTCTCTCTCTCTCTTTATTTTTTTTTGGTAAAAGGATCACTCTGTTCTTCCTTCTTCAAAAGTTTTTTCTGCATGCGGTTGGATTCTTGTAGATTTGGCTAAGTTTTGGTCTCTCGAGGCTAAATTTATCAATGCTCAGTCAAAATAATTAGAGTGATTCTTGTTGTTGTTGCAGCTTCTTCCAAATTTGCAAACAAAATTGAGCTTACTTATAGAAGATTACCACTAGTCATACCTGAATCTGGGATGAATGTGTGTCCACTGGAGTTCAATGAGTATATACCTTGTCACAATGTCACCTATGTGCATCAGCTGCTACCAAGCTTGAATCTTTCTAGAAGAGAAGACCTCGAAAGGCATTGCCCGCCACTCGAGCACCGCCTTTTTTGCTTGGTACCTCCGCCAAATGATTATAAGATACCTATTAGATGGCCAACCAGTAGAGACTATGTATGGAGAAGTAATGTGAACCATACACATCTTGCTCAAGTTAAAGGTGGCCAAAATTGGGTCCATGAGCAAGGTCAGTTTTGGTGGTTCCCTGGTGGTGGTACTCATTTTAAGCATGGAGCTGCAGAATACATCCAGAGGTAATTTATTTATAATGTCTGAAGATGTTTGTCTAATGCATTGCATTAAAATTTTGTATATGTTATCTCAGGTTGGGGAATATGATGACTAATGAAACAGGTGACTTGCGTTCAGCTGGGGTGGTACAAGTTCTTGATGTTGGCTGTGGAGTTGCGAGCTTTGCGGCTTATCTTCTTCCCTTAGGTATACAGACAATTTCATTTGCTCCCAAAGATGGTCATGAAAACCAGATTCAGTTTGCATTGGAGAGAGGCATTGGTGCAATGATATCCGCGGTTGCCACCAAACAATTGCCATATCCTGCAGCCTCGTTTGAGATGGTTCATTGTTCGAGATGTCGTGTTGACTGGCATACAAATGGTATGTATGTATTCTTGTGTTGAATTTGGTTATAAGAAGTTGGTTGATAATGCTTCCGCTTGGTTCCTCAGATGGCATCTTACTTAAAGAAGTTCATCGTCTTCTCCGACCAAATGGATTCTTCGTGTATTCATCACCACCAGCATATAGAAAGGATAAAGAGTATCCTATGATTTGGGATAAGTTGGTCAATCTAACTAGTGCAATGTGCTGGAAGCTTATTTCCCGGAAGGTACAGACTGCAATATGGATTAAAGAAGAGAAGGAGGTTTGTCTTAAGCAGAAAGCAGAGCTAAAGCTAATAAGTTTATGTGATGTGGAAGATGTTTTGAAACCATCATGGAAAGTTCCTCTTAAAGATTGTGTGCAAATCAGTGGACAAACAGAAGAGAGACCCTCTTCTTTAGCTGAACGTCTTTCTGCATATCCAGCAACTCTAAGAAAAATAGGTATATCTTTCTTCTTCGGTGGCATTATTATGTTTCTGTTAGATTCCCTAACTAACCACTTTAGCAAAACTTTCATTCAGGGATCAGTGAAGATGAATATACATCAGATACAGTGTTCTGGAGAGAACAAGTTAATCATTACTGGCGGTTAATGAATGTCAATGAGACTGAAGTACGGAATGTGATGGACATGAACGCATTCATTGGTGGTTTTGCTGCAGCTATGAATTCGTATCCTGTTTGGGTAATGAACATAGTACCTGCAACCATGAATGATACCTTGTCTGGAATTTTCGAGAGAGGCTTAAATGGCGCTTTCCATGATTGGTAAGCTGATAAGAGTTCTTCTAGTCTATCAAACACTTGTTTTTGTTTTGTTTCGGATCCTTGCCATAAAGCATCAGCATCACTTGAATAAGAACAAATGTGTCTTAGGTGTGAGGCGTTCTCAACATATCCACGCACGTATGATTTGGTGCATTCCGATCATGTCTTCTCTCACTACAACAAAAGCTACGGAGATGGTTGTTTGCTAGAGGATATCATGCTTGAGATGGACCGCATAGTTCGCCCTCAGGTACCTTTGCAACAACTAACTAAAGGTGACATTAAACTGTTGAATCAAAAAGAACACTTGTGGTCTGGTCTTTTATTATTTCCGGGTGGTTGGGCAGGGGTTTGTCATAATAAGGGACGAGGAATATATCATCTCAAGGATCCGAGGCTTGGCTCCAAAATTCTTGTGGGAAGTGGAAACTCATGAGCTTGAAAACAAAGACAAGAAGATAACAGAGTCTGTTTTGTTTTGCAGAAAGAGATTCTGGGCAATCATTTGAAATAGACTCACTATTTTTAGCTCTGATGATAGTTTACATGATCGTAAAAAGGAAAAACACATGTTCTTCACTTCTTTCTTCTTCTCTTCTTACGATCATCCTTCCTCTTCTCAATCTCTGTTTTTCCTTTTTACCAATTTGGAGATTAATCAAATAATGATTTCCAACAAGATCCGCCGTTTTCTTTCCATTTTTAGCACCTTTTTAGAACATAGAGATTCGAGCTCAACAAAGAGTAAAATTCGACCCGCTTTCGAAAACAAATCTAATACTGGTACTGGTTCGGTCCAAAATCAATCAAAAACCAGATTGATGATACACGAGTGTTTAATACATTAGATTACTCTATACAACAGACACAAACATATAGAGGTTCTAGCTCAACAAAGAGCAATTGTACTATGAGACCCATCTGTTCTCGTAGCGGTTGAGAGAGAACGATGAAGATTGAACCTCGCTTAACTGGAAAGGATCCGGTTCGATTCCATAGTCCGTTAATGGTCTATGCTCGAGCACATTGTCATGGTTCTTCACAAAGTCGGGAATTTCCACCTCGCCTTTCTTTATGTCCTCCCAAAGGTACTGCAACCTGCTCACGTACTTAATCTTCCAGTACAGTCTGCAATGTTGAAAGAGATATTGTTTTGACAAAACAGTTAAGTCCACAGTTGTTGATTCTAAAGTAATCTAGATCCCATAACCGTTTCAAGTTACAAGCTCAAAAGAAGATCAATACTCCTAGACGCCAGAGTTTATTAGATCATGAAAGCTTCAAACTTTAGGGTTCAATATTCGATTATGCAAGTTTGAAATAACTTGTATATAAATCAACTGATACATATGAAAAGAAATGATTACCCTCCACTTAAAAGAAGGCGGCCAAGAGTGGCAATGACAAGTCTTGAACGAAGACCAGGGTGGATGAAATAAACAAGTTGAAGCCTGTCTTTGATATCTGAAGGAAGGTCCTCGTAAATCCACCGTAAGATGGTAATTCCCGGTGAATTGTCGTCCTTTTGGACTGTGCTATGCATGTAAACCAAGCACAAAGGTCCCTCAGGACATTGGTTGCTTATCTTCTGGGATATATACTTCTTCAGCCGCTCCGCACTCACTACACGAGCTGCGTTTCATACACACAATTAGAAGAGACTGAAGTGGACAATACATGACCAGACGTTATCTAAAGCAGCAGGAAATACCAAAACGCTAATCTAATAAGCCAAATCAGAGAACATCAACATGTCCTTGTGATCAAGTTAGCAACTTTGTCCCAAAATCACAGTATTTTTAATTAAGACACATTTCAACTAATAAGAAGAGAGAGTGATTACCAGGGAAATACTTTCCGACGATGCGGAAAATCCGGTTACCGGACCTATCCAAGCCCTGGAGAGTAAAGAACTGGAGAAGATCGAGATCAGAGAAATCTTCATCTCCTAAGTATTGGGGACAATCATGCCAGTTTTCTTGTTCATCAACGTCATCGCTTCTCGTCAAGAAGGGTCTAGCGTCAATTCCTAGATCAGAAGCCAACACAACCACCGAAAAATCTTCAGCCATCACCGGAATATTCCTCCTCCTCACGGATTCTCTCGTGTCCTTTTTGTTTAGACCAGGGATTAGAGGATTTATACTAACCTGCGGGTGAGTACACAGTGTTTAACGTGCGACTATACACGTGCCTAAATCTAACGAGTCTAATGACCTTTTGAACACTAGAGAAAACTACGTCGTTTTATTAATCGTCTCTCTCGTTTCTCAGCTACATTCTCAGCGGTGCGTCTCCGATCCGGCGAGATTCGATTCGATTTCTGCTGACAAGTCAAACTCTTTGCCCAGAAATAGCTAAGAAGGTAAGCGTCTTTTGTTACCCAATTCGAGAAAGTCGAATTTTTTTTTGATTTCATTGAGATAAGTGATTTAACAGAGCTTTTTTGTCAGGTCTAGAGGTGAAAAAATGGCAACTTCGCGTTTACAGTTGGAAGGAGATGACTCTGTACATCTACACATTACTCACGCCAACCTTAAAAGCTTCTCTGCGGACGCTCGTTTCTCTCCGCAAGTGAGTCTCGTTTTACATTCAGTACTGATTCCAACTGTTTTTCAATGTAGTGCTATCTATAAAGGCTTTTTTGTTTGAATTTTGTTCTGTAGATGAGTGTAGAAGCTGTGAAAGAAAAGCTATGGAAGAAATGTGGTACATCTGTTAATTCCATGGCTTTAGAGCTCTATGATGACTCTGGCTCAAAGGTTGCAGTTCTCAGTGATGATTCTAGACCTCTTGGTTTCTTCTCTCCTTTTGATGGGTAACTTCTGTTTTTCTTCATAGCTTGTAGAGATTGCAAAAGGTTGGCTAATTTAGAGAACTTGGAGCCAGTTTGACTAAATAGATCTCTGTTCACTGTAATCTTGATAGATGGCATTCAATTACATGACATGGCTTCTTGTTTTATCATTTCATCTGATTGTTCTTTTCTGCTGCTTTCAATAGGTTTCGGTTACACATCATAGATCTTGACCCCTCCTCGGTCACAACTGGAGGCTGGCTTGAAGATACGTCACTGGTTGAGAAGTATAACATCTCAGAGGAGGATTATGCTAAACGAACTGGTAAATTCTCTACTACCTGTAATCGGTGTCTCAAAGGAGACAAGTTTTTCTATCAAGTGACTTTGAATATATGTTGGATTCGTTTGATGGTTGTATGTTCTTGTGTTCAAATTCCAGACAGTTTTAGGAAATTCAAAGAAAAGAGAGTTTCTCAAAATCCGGTTGCTGCTGAGGCTAAGGTATGACAAACGGATATATCAATATAAGCCAAACTTGTATGTTGCTTCTTGTTAAACTTTCAGCGAAACTGAAGTTTTTAGCTTAGTCACTGCGGAGAAGTATTTGGGGTAAGACTAAGTCTTTCAAGAATACAAATGTTCTTATGTTTCTTCTTCCAATTTTATCCTTTCAACAGACGAAAGAGAACTATATGGAAGATCTCTGCGCAAATATCAAGGTTAGTCAGAAACATTCTTTTTGTATATGGAAGATCTCTGTGCAAATATCATGGTTTTTTGTTAACTTTGTGAGACCTGACCTCTCTGATTCTGCTCTTTCTCAACTCGTTATGCTTCTAATTTATTTAACCATTCCAATGTTAAGGTGGGAGATAGATGCCAAGTTGAGCCTGGGGAGAAAAGAGGAATGGTCAAATATGTTGGACGAGCAGAGTCGTTGGGTCCTGGCTATTGGGTTGGAATTCAGTATGATGAGCCCCTTGGAAAACATGATGGCATGTATGTTAATTCTTTCATCTTGATGCTATTTTGTATTCATTAACGTTAAACTCTATCACAAATTGAAGTAACAGTCCTTTCTTGCTTCTAGAACCTTGTGCTAGTATCACTTTAAGCGTCTTAATCTTGTATAGACTTTTTCTTAACATCATGATGTTCATACTTCATATCATAAGTACAATTTGTGGAAGTTCGGTTGTCAGATCCCACATATTTAATACTGGCTTACATTTGCAGGGTGAAAGGAACAAGATTCTTTGAGTGCCCTCGGCTTCAAGGTGGTATGGTCAGGCCTGACAAAGTAAAGGTATTTTTTTTCTTTAAGGCCTTAGCTTCTCCGTTGCCTAATTCATTTTGCTTGTGAAATGATTTATTACATTTCATAGAACTGGTTAGTCATTCTACATCATCCATCGTATAGTAGTATTTGCTGTTTCTCAAATAGATGTCAATGCGGGTTTTACCTTTCCAAGTTTGATATTAGGAGTCTGGAGTCGAATATGGGTTAGCTATAGAACTAGCTAATGCCTAAGGGTGTTATCACTCTCAAGCTAACGTTTGGGCGAGTTTGACTTTCTGGACATGGTTTGGACCTAGTATGGATTGGGTTCTTAGTAGTTAACCTAGTTTAAGTGATTAGAAAACCATTTTCTGCTACTCATGAACTTGATGTTGGCTTGCAGGTTGGTGATTATCCGGAAAGAGACCCTTTCGAGGAAGATGAAATATAAGACTTTCACGAAAGCATCAAATATTAAGGAGCGGAAGGAGTTTGAAAGATTTGCTTTTGTGTTCAAAATCCACTCTTTTATCTTATTACATTTTGCCTCTAGTTTTGGATTTACAAGAGTTGGTGAAACACAATGCAGCACAAAGTATTAATTTTAATGAACTAGTAGTAACAATTTGATTTCACAAGGATTCAGGTTATGATCTGTGGTTTATACACAATTATCCAACGACTTGCAATGCGGATATACTACTGGTCAAGAACCAAAGAACAGATGTACTTATATGTCTAAGTTTCTGGTCCTTAGTCTCTATCTTGTACCAAATTGTTGATCATCTTAGCAAGAGGAACAGTCCCCTTTGTCATGATCTCCAATCTTGAGGTATTGGAAGCGTGTGAGAAGAGCGACAACCCGAAGACCAACAGTTCCGGGAGAAACAGCCTGGAAGACAAGAATCCGTGCCAGTAATGAGGTTGCAGATCAAAGAATGCATCAAAGAACCTTCTAGTAGCGTCTAAATCGAGTTTCAGCAGAATATCCATTCCAAAACAGAAGAACTCCCTCTGTCTACGCCGTTCGATAGGCCACAAGTCTCTCCAAACCTCAGCAGAGAGTTGATCTCCTCTCAGGCTATTACTACTTGGTGAACCGAGGTATCTCACAATGGCATTTGCAACTATTGGTGCAGCTGCAAGAGTCCTAGCAACCATGTAACCAGTTGAAGGATGAACCATTCCTGCTGTCCCACCAATCCCCACAACCCGTTGAGGTAAGACTGGTAAAGGACCGCCCATCGGGATCACACAACGCTCGTCTTCCTCAATCCTCTTCACATTGATCCCCAGATGTTTCAGTCTAGCAGCCATTCTTTCTTGGATATCTTCCATTCTCAGACCAGGTCTAGCAACTAAAGAAGTTTCTTCAAGAAATATTCGGTTGGAAGAAAATGGCATAGCGTACAAGAACGTTGGGATCTTGCTGTTCCGTTCTTTCAGCTCAGGATATGAGTCCAGATGTTTGTCTCTCCAATCCATGAACACCATTTTGTCTACATCGAATGGGTGACCATCAACTTCAGCTACAATCCCGTAAGCTACTTGGTACCCAGGGTTGTAAGGTTTGTCATACTGAACCAAGCATCGGGAAAACCCAGTGGCATCAAGAACCACGGAAGCCTGAATCTTTACACCGTCACTGCAGACCACAGTGGAGTTTGCCTCCTCGTGAACCACATTAGTGACCTTAGACTGATGAAATTTAACACCGTTGGTAATACATTTCTGAAGCATTTTGGATTTGAGCTGTTTCCGGTTAACTCTCCCATAAGGCCGGCTCAAATCCTTCTTGACACCTTCATCGACATAGACAACAGCACCAGACCATGTGGTATCCAGGCAGTCTAGTAAATCCATAGCCTCAAACTCATCAACCCAAACTCCATAATTGTTAGGCCATATGAGCTTAGGAGAAGGATCAATGGAACAAACAGAGAGTCCAGCTTCAGAAACCTGCTGAGCCACGGCTAAACCAGCAGGACCACCACCAACAATAGCCAAATCAACAACTTGACTCTTGGAAGTGTCGTACAAAGGAAGCTCAAAGTCAAGATTCTCCTTCTTAGTTTCAGGAACAAGATCCAAAAGAGCAGCGCTACCACTCACTACACTAGAGACAATTTTGATAGCCCTTTTCTTCACACCAAGCCTAACCCTTGAATGGTATGGATTGTTACTGCATAATCTCTCAAACCCATGAAACTGAGGGATGAAAAAATCGAGCTTGTTGGGTGTTTTCAACAGAGTATCCATCGAATTCCCCCAAAATCGAAGAAAACACCAAAAGGATATAATTCAAAAATCACCGGACACGATTTCTAACCAGAGGGATTGAGAAAATGGAATACTAAATTGCTAGAGAAAAGATGAACGAAGACCACAAAACTTACCCAGAAGCAGTAGCTTCATGGAGATGGAGACAATTATCTTCTTCCCAGAAAGAGAGAGAAAGAGAGAATTGAGTCTATGAATGTGTTTGTGGTATGAGTCCTTTAGTGGGGTCTCTCTTCCCAATATGTGCACAAATCCATTATTATTATTATCTTTTGGTTTTTGTGACATTGGTCATTAGTCACTCATAACCACTAATACTAGCTTACGCATTAATACATGGTTGTTAAATTTCTGATTCATTATCCAGATTTCGAAATCAATGGATCATTAGTAAAACTTTTTTTTTTTTTTTCTACTTCTCAAATTTGTAAAAAAAATATGCTTATAAGTTATGAGAAGTAAAGTAAAAAATTATTTGGTAAATTATAATTTTAATGATTAATAAGTTATGTTTTAAATGTTATATTTTATTTATTTAACAAAGCAAATAAATAAAAATCTATGAATGATTTGGTTTATCGCTACATTGTGAATCCAATATAAAATCGTTATATTGCGAAGTTTCTATAATCCCAAGAAATCTTCTATATACTTTCCGTTTTTATTTTGAAACAAAATGGAAACTATCTTCTGGAAAGTGGAAACTATAGTCTATAGATAATCACATAAAATCTCCAACGTGTGTATTCGTATTATTTACATATCTTAAAAATGAGTTAGAATAATATGAAGAGGTCGAAAAGCCTGAAAAAACTAGGGTTTTGGCCAAAGATGGAGCAACAAGAAGAGAAGAGGAAGATAAAAGCCTACCAAAGAAAAAGTAAACGATCCAAATCAGGTTCGTCGTCCATTCCTCTAGATCTAGTCTCAGAGATACTCCTAAGACTGCCTGAGAAATCTGTTGCGAGGTTTCGTTGCGTGTCCAAGCCTTGGTCATCAATCACCACCGAGCCATATTTCATCAACTTGTTAACAACTAGGTCTCCACGGCTTTTACTCTGCTTCAAAGCAAATGAAAAGTTTTTTGTTTCCTCGATTCCGCAACATCGTCAGACGTTTGAGACTTGGAACAAGTCTCACTCTTATTCTCAGCTTATTGATCGTTATCATATGGAATTCTCAGAAGAAATGAATTACTTCCCCCCTACGGAATCTGTCAATGGCTTGATCTGCTTTCAAGAATCAGCTAGGCTGATTGTTTGGAACCCTAGTACGCGACAGTTGTTAATTTTACCAAAACCCAATGGGAACTCGAATGATCTAACAATCTTTTTAGGATACGATCCAGTGGAAGGTAAACACAAAGTAATGTGCATGGAGTTTTCAGCAACTTATGATACGTGTCGAGTATTAACCTTAGGATCAGCTCAAAAATTATGGAGAACGGTCAAAACTCATAATAAGCATCGTTCTGACTATTATGATTCTGGGAGATGCATCAACGGTGTTGTATATCATATAGCCTATGTCAAGGATATGTGTGTGTGGGTTCTAATGAGCTTTGATGTCAGATCTGAAATATTCGATATGATCGAGTTACCATCATCGGATGTTCACAAGGATGTGCTGATAGATTATAATGGGAGGTTAGCTTGCGTTGGTAGAGAAATAATAGAGAAGAATGGTATTAGATTGTGGATTTTGGAGAAACACAACAAGTGGTCGAGTAAAGACTTTCTTGCACCTCTTGTTCACATAGATAAGAGTTTGAGTACTAATAAGTTCCTACTAAAAGGTTTCACTCATGCTGGTGAGATTATTTATGTAGAATCCATGTTTCATAAATCGGCTAAGATTTTCTTTTATGATCCGGTGAGAAACACTTCTAGAAGGTTCGAGCTTAAAGGGTTCACTGACGACGAGTTTGTGCTCAGTAATGAACATGGTTACACGCTCCATGTTTTCCCGAATCACGTTGAGAGTCAGATCTCTTTTACTTAAGAAATTTCTTCGTTTTGTTTTTTTTGTTCTTGTGTTCTTTAGAATGACACTTGCTTTATATGCAAGTTTCTGGTTTCTTTTCGATTCCTTACTTTGACTCTATCCTTAGCCTTCGGCACTATCCAAACCACTTATATCCGGAAAAAAAAAGAGTAACAATTGTAACAAGTAAAAAAGATAACTAAAACACAAGAGAAAAGAGACAAAATCACACACTGAAAATTACATGATCTTCTTCTTAAACTTATTACTAACTTCAAGCTTAAGTAACAATGTTAATAGAAAGCCCTTTTTATACACCCCACCAAGTAGTCTTTGCAAAGGAAAACCATCAAATGCTGAATCTTTTGTACACAAACGTGTCCTATGTTATTAGTGATAAAGCAAAACCTGCATAGTTTCCAGAAACCAAAAAATGATGATGTTGGAAATGCAAATTCAAAAAAAAAGTGCAACCTGAGATTTGAGGCAGATGAGTATATATATTCTTACCTAATACCCAACTACTCGCTCCCGATGTTATCGTAACTGAAACCTTCAGATATGGTATCCAATCTCTTGTTGTCTCCTGCAAAAACACACACTTACCATTATCACTTCTGTCTGTTGCCTCAATACTTCTACTTTCTCTAAACCAGCGAGCTAGTCTATTGTGTCTTGAAGAATTTGAAACCCGATTACTTGCGATATATTACAGAAAGTAAGAAAGATTCCTAGAGCTCTCTCACCTTGATATTCTCCTCTGTCACGGGAGTCCAGGAAGTTTTCAGCATTCGGCACAAGGAAGGGTGATCTATCGTAGCTCTCCAGAATCTCTGAAATCAACCAGGAAACTTATGGTTACGACAAATAATTTATCCTATTAGCTGTTTACTGGCTCTTGTACTAGAAAACCACTAATAACTACTTGGTGTTATACGCATGCTAAGACGTCAGAACAACGAGAGAGAAAGGAGTATATGAGATATTGAGATGGAGAAAGACCTGAGCTCTGAGAAAAATCAGCAGTCAAATCAGAGAGGCTAAAGTTACGAGGAATTTGACCTAAGAACCCAAAAGTAGAAGCTTCTGCTTCAAGAAGCGGATCACTGAGGGGTTGGTTGTTGGACTCGTTACTGAAATTAGGAATCGAAGTATCCCCAACTGCCGAATGTCCTTCGAGGGCATTCCGTTCGCCACCATACATGAATGAAGCAGGGTTTGTAAAGGCAGTCTCAGACTTGATCATTCCTCCATTCATTCCTTGCATCATAGGCATGTTTGTGGTCTGCGATGAGAGCATATTTGGAGAAGCATCAACTCTCCTAGCATGGGTTGATATGTTTATAGAAGAGGGCACGTTTGTATTGAGTGTGGAAGAGCCATTGAGGAATGCATTAGACAGACTAGAAGCCATTGGATGATGTGCACTTTCAGACTTCAAAGATTGGTCAGTGTGCTCAGAGGGATAGCATAATTGTTTCTGATTCACTGTTAAGAAAATCACATAGATTAGCTATTTAATACTCATCAGTTAGCGACTTGAATGAATGACTAATCTAAGGAAAACAACAAACACATAATGTTCACAGGAAAAAGAAACCTTGAAAAGAACTAAGGCAGCAAAAGTGGAAGCCAGAAAACAAGACAATGCATATGAGGACTGTTTACTACAACACTTGAACAACAATTCATAGCAAAAGTATACAAGCAATAAAGAGACCCTAAAATGCAGAAATTAAAATCCATCTCACTCCAAACGAATCTTACTTGATTGAAGATGAGAACCATTTGTGTTTTGGACAGAAGCAACACCAGTTGGATGCATCTGACGCATGTGGTGAACCTGCTGCTCAAGCAACTTGTTGAATTCCATTATCTGGTGTTTAACCATTAGCCTAAGATAGTAAGCTTTGAAAAACTCCCGATTCTCTTCTTCAAGCTTCTGCCAAACTTTTAAACATAAAAAGAAAGCGTGTTATCATAAATCCCCATTTTTTATCATCGATACTCACTACTATACATATTCTCTCATATTTCATGATCTATTGAGCACTTCCTAACTAGGTTCTGACCAATAAGACCTTCTTGGTGACACTTGAACCAAACAATACATAAGATTTCAGTTTTAAGCAACAACAAAATCATTCACACATGATTTTGGCTACAGATGTCCTGAACTGGTAATAGATATATTAATACCTTTTCATTCACAGTAATGAATCCAGATTCATCAATGAACAAGGATTACAGAATCAGATGCTAATTTCTATGAAAAGAAAACAGAGTATTTGAGTGGCTACCTAGTTCTGTGAACCCAGGCTCGATTTTAGCCTGCTCTAGTAAAGTATCCACAACTTCTTTCTGATTCATGTAAAGTTGAAGGCATCGTTCTATAAGGTTTTGAACCTGAAACCAAAAGTAAGTTTTATTGAGTTGGAAGAGGACGAATTCAAATTGTCGCAGATTCAGACAATGAAACCAAAGGCCTTCCTTCATCATGATCTATTTTTGTTGTTATTACCAGTTGTATATCTTGACGTGAAACCCTTCTCACTGTTCCACTCGACATCTATGAGACTTTTGTAAACCAGACCTTGTTCCTGTCAGGCAAGAACCAGTATTAAGAGAGGGTACAAGGGAAATCGATTCGAATCTGTACAAGTTCAAAAATTTATATCAAATCATTAGAGGTTTTTATCTCCCACTAATGAAACAAGGTTCTTTCTCTAGGTTTCAAATCCAAAAAAAAACAAAAAAAAACAGAAAAAAACAGAGAATCAGAAATACAAAATAATTCACAAATAAGAACAGATTGAGAATCATCTATTTTACCCCAAACTAAACCTCAACACTTCGAATCGATTTCGTCTTCAAATACAACCGGATCACATCAAATCAACAACAATAACAAAAAAAAAAAAGAACATCAAAACGATCAAGAAAACAAATTCGATTAGCTTAAGAAACACAAATTTCATAAGCAAAAGAGCACCTTTAATCGGAGAAGATTCGAGAGAGAAAGAGGTGGAGATGGAACCTAACCTCACTTTGTTGATCGATCGTGGATCAATTTCTTTACTCCATTTTCTTTGATTTACTTCTTTTTATATTTCTTTCTTTTAAATTTTTTAATTTTAACATTCAGGCTTCGAAGCTCAGGAAGCTGACACGTGTAAAATGTTTGACAATGGTGGATCCCATACCTGTAGAGTTATCTGATCTTCTTATTAGCCAGCCGGTCAATATTAGTCAACGATTCTTACGAAATAAGAAAACCATACTTTTGATTTGTGAAATAATTTTGATTCAAACTTGTTTTAAGTCTTACATTTTTAGACATTGAGTTAATGAACTCTCAATCTACTTGTATAATTTTGACAGATATGATGATTCTCTTATTAACCAAGGTATTGACAAATACATGGACAAGGTATTGTTTAGTAAGGAAATACACAAAATCTACATGAATGAATAATATTCTCAAAACATTCATTTAGCAAACCATAATCCATATTGTTCTAACAACAAACAAGGTAAAATAAGAAAATGCTTGAGTGATTTAGTCACTCACGCTTCTTTAATCCAAACTTTCCACTTGGGATTCTACTGAGAAACCCAGTATCAAGCTTCTTGTAATGACTATGAAACTTCATGATCATAGAATCCATAAAACCATCCACTTCGTCTTCGTATCTCTCATACAGAACCGGCATTGTGTGTGCCCCAACAAACCCTTCACACACACACATAAAATGCATCCCTTTAAAGTCTTGTATTACTCAACTTCCAATCTCAAAAGAGGATACACTAATAAGAACCACTCACCGATATACAAAACAGTTAGGAAATTGCAACAGCTCCCGACCATTGCAGCTACCCATAGTCCGATTACAGCCTGAAAAATGATATTGTGATCAAAGTTTCTATCTTAGCATAGTAATGAAAGTGCTAATACATTATACAAACAAGATTGTGGTTATTGAAACAAACAACGCACCATGAGGAACTGTTTCAAATTCCCTTTACAAGCCAAGTCCTGAAGAAACAACAAACCGCGGTTAACTTCTTTTCCAACGGCCACACCGACTTCAGCAAAGAAATCCTTTGGAAGAACTAGGCGAGGCACTCTAGACTGTGAGCTGCTTTGAGACATTAAAGGACATTGTGTTAGATTGCAATCACAAGGTACCAATAATAATGACAACAACACTCCAACAAGTTACCGGTTTAAGAATCCAGAGGCGTTAGACCAAACGAATTGTGCAATCATACCAAGCAAGAGGGCATAGCAAACGAGAGACAGGAAATGGAAATTGATCCATTCAAAAAGCACCCAAATTGCGGTAGCTCCCATCAAAACACTTGCAGAGATCTTCTTGTTCCTCCATAACAACACATCAGCAGCTGAAGGAATCTCTCAATACTCAATTACAAGAAAAACCAATCTCATATTTATGTTCCTGTATACGAATTCTTACATTTGCCACCGCCTAAGACATGATGAATTGGCTTCTGGCGATCAAACAAACGGTTGAAACGAGAACTGACGGAATCTTCTTGTTCGAAGAAGGAGGAACCATGTTTGTTCTTCTGAACAGTCTCCGTGAAGTTATCCACCAAATCACCGATAACGTCCTCTACGATGTTCTTGTCAGGCATGATTCTGAAACACAATCGAAATCTGAGATTGCTCAATTTGCAGATGAAAGTTGACTTCATAAAAAATTGAATCTTTTGATCAGTTCTTCATACCCTAAACCCAAAACCATTTCGAGTAATCAAATTTGGTCTTAACAGTTCGTTGGTGATAATTACAATGATATAAAACTTAGATCTTAGTATATTTGGCGAGAAGACAAGAACAACAAAAAGACCAGAAATTGAAGAGCAAGAACGAGACAAAGATGAAGATGAGTAAGAGTAAACCTGTAGGAACTGGAGAAGAAGAAGAAGAAGAAAAACCTTGGTTGTTCTGTGAATTTCACCCAAAAAAAGTTGCTTTCTTTCGTTGAAGATTCTCTCAATCACGAAGAAAGATGGAGGGCGGAAGTGAAACAAGAGATGGGATTGGTTGTGTCGAATAATTGAATTACAAAAAAATGTTTTTTTCAAAATGTGGGCAAATGTTGGAGTAGTGTGTAGTAATAATGGATAGGACTTGTCTTCCCACGTGTAGCTCATGACAATAAACAAATTATTTTTTAAGAAGTATTATTGGACGCCAAAAAAAGAGTTGAAACGTATCGTTTGTATTTGCAAGACAAACAAAAAGAAGTTTTCTGAGTAGATTTATCAACCGTTACAAGCCTTGTTGAAAATAAAAAAATTTCATTTATTCAATGAATTAAAGTCACACTAATATGGTTGACTGGTTGTTACATGCGTGATGCGTTCATAACACTGCTTTAGGTTGTTCAGGAAGAACAAAAATCATGTTTAATTCACTATATACCTACCAAATCGAAAAATAAACTTGTTAATTATCGATCACTCTGCGATCGCTAGTAAAACATCAGTCAAAACTTAACCTCGAATACAATTAAAATCAATACAACAGGCAGAGAAGATATTCATTGCACAATAGTTACCTTCTCATCTTCCTTCTAATCATTAGTTTTAACTTCGTCGCATGCATGATTTTCAGGAATGCCAAATTGTTGAAGTCATAATATATAGTAAATACCTAGTGAATGCAAATTTCTCTTGTCTCTAGAAAAATTCTAGTTCCAATGGAAAGAAACGCCCAACAAAGAGCCTTGTGAATTGCTAAATTTTGACATTGAAAGAGATAATCCTAACAATGAATTTTGTCCTTTATAGGCCAGAAGAAGAACAAAATCCTGTTGGCCTGTGACTATATGATTTAACCTTGAAATGATGATGTCTCCCTTTGCATTTCACCAGAGTCGTTTCTTTGTTGTTTGTATATAGCTGAAGCAATAACTATAAGCTGTGTTATATGTCGAGATTCTCCAGATTCATCCTAGTCGCAGCACTTTTGATGAGTTCCTTCCTGACATCGACCTGAAACATACACAGAACATAACATTGTCACGATGAGTTATGCCAGTTTATTGACTATTATCATGAGTCCGAGTCTGGCAATTCATTGGCTTACCCGAGCACCCATCAGAGATGAGAAGACCATATTCGTTTCTGCTGCGTCGTCAACAACTAGTTGCTTCAATATCCTTGTATCTGGATTCATCGTTGTTTCCCATAGCTGCGCAGGCATCATCTCACCCAAACCTGCAGATGCAAAAGCAAGAAACATTACATAGAATCCAATAGTTGAGACTAATCTAGATTTCGTTATGCACACACTCAAGAGTATCTTAATAGCTAACACATAACAACTACTATACATTACTTTTCATAGTTATTTATCCTTTCCAAAAGAACACATTCATGATGTGAGAAGTAGGATGTTTTACCTTTGAACCTCTGAATGTTGTAGGATGCGTTTCCAGGGAACGAAGCAGTGATTTTTTTAAGAGCTGCATCATCGTAGCAGTAGTGCGCCTGTTTCCCCCTCTCAACCTGATCGTTTTCACAGAGAGACTAGCTTTAGAAAAAAATTCCGTTCAATCTGAAGCATAAGATTATAGATACTAAGAGCTTACCTTGAAAAGAGGTGGAACACCAACGTATATGCAACCCGCGTCAAACAAGGCTCTCTGTAGAAAGTAAATTTCATTAAATTTCACATAACTCAATCAGCAATCAAGGCTACTTCAACTAATGTTTTATCAAACTAAACTAGTACCTGATATCTGAAGAAAAAGGTCAACAGAAGTGTCCGGATATGTGCACCATCAACATCTGCATCTGTTAAGATGATAATTTTATGGTAACGCAGATTCTCCTTGTTAAAATCTTCTCCCTGAAATAAGTTTTATGTCAAACTGAGTTTTCCGAACATACCAACAAACAGCAGGATATGAAAAAGGATATATTACCTTAACTCCAAGACCAAGGCCAAGAATAAGATTTTGAATTTCTTCGTTCTTATACATTGCTGCTTCATCCTTTCTCTCAATATTCAAAATTTTGCCTCTCAAAGGAAGAATTGCCTGCATAGATCGAAATACAGTGTTACAGACTAACAAAATAGAAGCAGAGCCTGTTAGTGACACGCTGAGCAGAATGATTTTTTTTACCTGGAAACGCCTGTCACGACCCTGTTTCGCGCTGCCACCAGCCGAATCTCCTTCGACAATGAAAATCTCTGGTAGCATAGGAGATAGATGTCAATAAACTGACTAACTTTCACAGCTTACAAGGCACTTTCATATTGGTTAATGCATACCAGATTCTGCAGGATCTGTAGATGAGCAATCTGCAAGTTTCCCAGGAAGTGAGGATGACTTCAAAACGCTTTTTGATCTTACCAACTCCCTAGCCCTCTTGGCAGCCAGAGCAGCCTAAAAAGAAAGAGTCAGCAAGGAAAATCCATGGTCATTTGGTTGAAGTTAGTAACTAGACATACTGTAGGAGACACATACTCAATCAAAGAATACGCTAATCACAGATATCAGAAAATGCTTCTCAAGGGATAAAACACATGTTTGAGTGTTTGAGTGCATGTGTGTGTAGGTGAAGATGTGACAGTATGAGCAGGTATTTCAATGTCGCACCTTGTACGCATTCAAGGATTTGGAAATAATGCTTTCAAGTACATCCGGATGCAATTCCAAGTACTCCGTGAGGTACTCCTGGACTGATTGGTCAACAATTTTTCTCACCTCTGGATTTCCTAGTCTTGTCTTTGGGACACAAAAAAATTAAAATGATCAACAGAATCCAAGAAAACTTATGGCCTGCTGACCAGAGATTGTTGACAAAAATGAGGGTCAACATATCATTATGCTCCCTAGTACCTTTGTTTGACCTTCAAACTCAGGGTTCGGAACCTTGACTGAGACAATGCAGGTCAATCCTTCCCTAACATGTTCCCCACTTAAGCTAATATCCTTTTCCTGAAAACATAACCAACAACAATAAGTTACACTATGAGTTAGCAACCTTTTCAGAACAGGTCAAGATAAATGCTTAAATGTAAGCAAAAAACAACCTCTATAACTGGCATGTTTCACAGTTCAATCATGGTAGTACATTATTAATTGTCCGTAAAGCATGTCTTTTAAGTGCAGATGAGTATTTAAATTTAGTCTCAATCCATGGAGAGGAATAGATAATATAACCCTTGACCTACATTATCTCAGAAGACTCTTTCAACCACAATAATGACCAACTAACCGCAATTAGGCATTTGCAGTTTCCATGAAAAAGGAGGAAAAGAGAAGGGGAAAAAGGCTCTAAGCCTCTAAGAGTGGAAATATAAAGTGGAAAAAACGCAGTTGGTAAGTTGTATCCCACCTTGATAACCTTTAACTTTTTTGCAAGGGAATTTAGAGTTCTTGTTAATGAAGCCTTCACACCTTCTATATGTGTCCCACCATCTATGGTCCGAATACTATTCGCGTATCCCAGCATCGTGTCTGAATAGGCATCTGAGCACCTGGTACAATAACGAGATTATATACTTAGATCCATATAAATTTTGGATAGCTACCATGATATACACATATTCGTCTAGAAGAACTGTATATACAGTCATCAACTCCGCATACGGTACAACATATTTCCATCCAGTTTAGATAAAGTAAACCATAAAATCAGTCAGCCAAAATGTTCAAGTATGTGGTTTTACGCTAAATGCAACCCAGATTATAATCTGTTCATCACATGAGCAGATATTAGACGACGTATGTAGAAGGAAGAGTAAAATACCACTGAAGTGAAACGTCAACGGTGGAGCCATTTATCTCTTTCCGGAAACCCAGCACATCATGAAGCGGTTTCTGAACAAAACGAATTGTAAATTCATATTTTCGGAAGGGAAAAGTAATAAGGATGACCTATAACACCAGAGACCTAAATGCATAAGAGCTAACATAATAGAGATTAAGTTTACAAAGGTTCCATGCTCATGCTAAATAGAGCCCTAAAGAATAATGAACAGACAACACATCTTACCATCAAGTAAGCTGAGAAGGAAAAGTATTAGTACCATCCCCATTGCATTTTGTTTCACAAAACCCATTCCAATTTAATTGCCACTATTTTAAGTCTAGCATCACCGATTGGCAAATATTGAGATTTTATACAACTATAACAAGGGACCCACAGTACATGCCTCACCTTATCAGTATTTAGCCAGCTAACATATTCAGTTAACCCTCCAGCATAAAAATATTCACTATACACGTCCCTTTCTGGATCATCATCCTCCTTTTTTAGAGAGATTGTAACCTGCATTCAATATGAACCTCTTGATTATGACAAAGGAAACAGTCGAACACTAGCTTCTGCTAAATAAGAACTCACTAAAACGAGCAGGTTAAGAATGCTCCGTGAAGCACACAAATCAAATATCACGGCTGCCTATACCTTTGGATTGAGAAAAGCAAGCTCCCTGATCCGTCCAGCAATAGTGTTATGGTCGAATTGAATTGCAGTTGTGAATACTGATTACCAGTTTGTTTCAGAAAAGATAAGTTAGTCATCAAATCCTATCTTTGGGAGGGTACAATAGATAAGTACGGAAAACAGGCAAAACCTTCTTTGTCAGGCCAGAACCGGATGCATGTCCCTTGAGTCCCCCTTGACTCTGGTGGTAGGACATGACATGTAAGTGTTGTTACGGGCTTTCCACGAGAATACTTCTGCTGAAACTCCATTCCATCTCTGCGAACTATAACCTCCAATGCCTGTGAATAATGGGAGCTCCATAATTAGTTGTATGCATATTATCCTAATAGACTCCTGATGTCTTGCCAAATATAACAGTTTCTTATAGTTGAAAGTATCTGAAATTGATAGCCCCAGCACTCAGTACAGAACCATTCCAGGATCTTTCTCATATGATATCAGGTTTGGACATTAGATTAACTTTCACACAAAATAAAGAATTTGCAATAACATAGCAAACCCTTCCTATACGATCAAATGCGCAGGATCTAATTATCATTACAAACATGTGACAGAGGATATTTTCAATTTAGCAGAAAAGGCAACAATGTACTAACGGTTACAACACACCTCTGACAATGCATTCACAACCGATAAACCTACGCCATGCAATCCACCAGACACGCTGTACCCACTACTCTTGCCACCAAACTTACCACCTGCATGTAAGACCTGCACAAATAAAAAGCACTGATTAATTGCAGGACCAAATGTTAGGATAACAAAAACAAAAATACGTGTGAATCAACATTGAGACAAACATAGATAGCTTTCTACACAATATATAAGTATAAGGTGTACTAATAGATGTTTGTCAAGTGGCAGTACCGTAAGGACAGTTTCCAAAGACGATTTTCCCGTTGCAGGATGCAAATCTGTGGGTATCTGCAGACAGAAAGCTTGTATGAATAAAAGTGACCAAATGCATTTTGATATTAGCAACAAATTTTACTTCTGGGATGAAAGAAAGCTATATACAAAATAAATAAAAAAAACGTAAATGAATAAGATAGAGCATGATTGACATATATTGTTTACTCTTGGTGCACATTAGATATAAAACCGGAAGCTTTGAGAAAAATCAGCTAGGAATACCAAAATTGGCTCCTACACATAACTACAGAGTACAGAATGCCATTGGGTGCCACTTAACCTTTCTCTTGCATCTCGGCATAAGAAAACAATATCCATGTTTTCAGTTACAAATATACGCGAAGATGAGTAAGTGGAACAAATCACATACCCCACGTCCATTGTCTGAAATGCTGACTGAATCATCTGAATGTAAAACAACGTCGATCTTTGAAGCAAAACCAGCTTGGGCCTCGTCAATTGCGTTGTCAAGGATCTCATAAACCTAAGAAACAACATGTATTGGGAAGGATATAACCAGTTGATAGGAGCCAGTCACGACCAAGAACGTCAAAAGAAAAAGGCATTTACCAGATGGTGCAAACCACGAGATCCAGTGCTACCAATATACATCCCAGGTCTTTTCCTGACAGGGTCTAAGCCTTCCAACACCTAATACACCATAGAGAATTTAAGATACAATAACCCAAAAAAGTGAAACTAAGAGATTCATAGTAGGAATTTTCAATAACTATAGAAGAAAACATCGTTCCAATGATCGAGTACACAAACATAAAAACAGCAAATCATCTAAAAAAGCAAGAAAACGAAAAAGATCTTTAGAGGAATTACTTGGATGTGCTCGGAACTATAATCCTTAGAGGTAGAGCTCTCTTGGAGAGACTCCATGGTCGATGACATAAAACTTTTAGGTGAGACCGCATTTCTTTGTACAAGTCTTTGACTAAAAACATTGGCTAACTGAAACTTTATCCTGAAACCAAATGTGAATAATGGTTATACTACCAACTTTTGCTTCAGACTATGGAAGCGAATCACATAGCTAAATGTTAATAGTAAACTAAAGCCCTGAAAGTGACCAAATACGAAAAACATTTTTGAAGGAGCTGAAGAAAGCAATTGACTTTCACTTGAAAAGTAGTATAACATAAAATTCCCAATTCCGAGAAAACTTGGAAACTATCAGCAATCGCGTAAAGGAATGATTTTTATCATCGGAGGCAAATTGGTATTGCTTCTTCTATTCAATCTTCATTTCACTGCGTAATTTCCCCGGAAACCAAAACCGGAAAAGTGAAAAGAAGAAATGAGCTAATTAATACAATACCTGGGTGTTGAAGAGCTGAGAGCTGAGGAGTGACGGTGAAGTGAAGGATATAGAGAGTGAGAGAAGAGACGAGGACGAGGACGAGAAGCCATGAGACGAAAATAACGGAGAAGATAAGAGTGTTGTCTCTGAACTAGAGCCATGGAGGAGTTGATGGTGACAGTCAAAGACATGTTTTCTTCTGCTTCAAACAAGTTTTACGGGTACTCATGTCGGGCCGGGTTACTCAAACCCACCCGGCCCAAAGTTCTTGTACTTCAATTAAATAAATTCCGATTATGATTTGCAGCCCAAAAAAAACCATTAAGGATTTTTCATTTTCGATGTCTCTGAATTTTGTTTGAATAGGTGAACCTTAAAACGCAGACCACATTTTCCGCGGCACAAACGCGCTTAACGCCATCTCTATTCATATCATAAATATTGGTAAGGTACGTTGCTTATAAATTAAAACCCACCCAATGCCCAATATTTTCTCATATGTTCATTGCAATGGCAGATTTCAAGCTTCTTTTGCTTATACTCATCCTTCTATCTCTCTTTGAACTTGATCTACTTCACTTTCACCATGACTTCTTCTCTCCTTTTCCGGTCAAGATCGGTTTACTCCTGATATCCATCTTCTTCTATGCCTACTCAACCACCCGGTCTAAACCGGTTTACCTAGTGGATTTCTCATGTCACCAACCCACGGATTCTTGCAAAATCTCATCCGAAACGTTCTTCAACATGGCCAAAGGCGCTCAACTCTACACCGAAGAAACAATCCAATTCATGACGAGGATACTAAACCGGTCCGGTTTAGGAGACGATACGTACTCCCCACGTTGCATGTTAACCTCTCCACCAACTCCATCAATGTACGAGGCGAGACATGAATCCGAATTAGTCATCTTCGGAGCTCTTAACTCACTATTTAAGAAAACCGGAATCGAACCGAGAGAAGTCGGAATCTTCATCGTAAACTGCAGCTTGTTTAACCCTAACCCATCTCTCTCGTCCATGATCGTAAACCGGTACAAGCTTAAAACCGACGTCAAAACTTACAATCTCTCCGGTATGGGATGCAGCGCCGGGGCTTGACGAGGCCGATAAATTTATATTACGCAATCGTTACTGTCCATCTTTATCAGCCAACTCCCCAGTTTCTATCTTTCCTTTTAGAGTTTACCACTCTTCATAGCTTCTTGAACTTTCTTTAGGAATCTCCGTGGACCTCGCCACAAATCTACTAAAGGCAAACCCTAATACCTACGCAGTTATTGTTAGTACGGAGAACATGACTCTAAGCATGTATCGAGGCAACGACCGGTCAATGTTAGTCCCTAACTGTCTATTCCGAGTAGGTGGCGCTGCGGTTATGCTCTCAAACCGGAGTCAAGACCGAGTCCGGTCTAAGTACGAATTGACTCATATTGTAAGGACTCACAAAGGCTCTAGCGATAAACACTACACTTGTGCTGAACAAAAAGAAGATAGTAAAGGTATCGTTGGAGTCGCACTCTCTAAAGAACTAACGGTTGTTGCTGGTGACACGTTAAAGACGAATCTAACAGCACTTGGTCCGCTTGTTTTGCCTTTATCTGAAAAACTCCGGTTTATCCTCTTTTTGGTAAAGAGTAAGCTTTTCCGGTTAAAGGTTAGTCCATATGTTCCGGATTTTAAACTATGTTTCAAGCATTTCTGTATTCACGCTGGTGGTAGAGCGTTACTTGACGCGGTTGAAAAAGGTCTTGGACTTAGTGAGTTTGATCTTGAGCCGTCTCGGATGACTTTGCACCGCTTTGGAAACACTTCAAGCTCGTCGCTGTGGTACGAGCTGGCTTACGTGGAGGCTAAATGTCGGGTCAAACGAGGAGATAGGGTTTGGCAGTTGGCGTTTGGGTCGGGTTTTAAATGTAATAGTATTGTGTGGAGAGCATTGAGAACGATTCCGGCTAACGAGTCATTGGTGGGTAACCCGTGGGGTGACTCGGTTCATAAGTATCCAGTTCACGTGACCTAAGTTTTAAGTAATACTACTACGCGTGTGAAGTCACGTTACAAGTTATCATAAGTCAACAATATGTTATTAGCTTTCTATTAAAGTGTAGCTTTTTTTTTTGTTTCTCTCCCCACAAATATGTATTATTTGCTTGTTTTTGCCAACAATTTGGTATCTATTTCTTTTATATGAATATGGAAATCGAGGAATTTTTATTTATTGACAAACAAGTCGATTTTTTTTTGTTGATATGGTCATTTACATTTAGTAAGACAGATAATGTTGTTGTATTCACTGAGGAATGCAATGGTCTCGGACTATCACAAAACTCATTTTATTTAAAAGCCGGATGAATTTAATGGGCCTAATATAAAAAGCCCAATAATCCATTGATTAAAATATATGTGGACTGGTTTCACCATTACCGCAATAAGGGAGACTGAGATAAACTCGCACAGCAATCGGAGTTACTATGTGGACAATGAAACCGGCGGCGATGCCGGTTCAATTTCTCATGGAGCAATCTCCGTTGGCTATTCACAGCCACCACCACCGCATAAAGTTATGATCGAGAATTCTTCTGAAAATTTCTGAGCACAATTTCTTATTTTGTGAATTGATTTGTGGCAAGTTAAAAAAGCTTCGAACATAGCGTAATAATTTGGCTCTCTTATGAATTGCGTTTGGTTTGGACTATATGTTATCTGTGTGGAATCGAATCAAAATTATCAATCTGGTTCGTCGGAGTTGGATCAATAGTGGAAGTGACAATTGCTAGTTTGTCGTTTGTGTTTTAATTTCGGTTCGGTTTACATGGTTTTGAAAAATTCAATTGATTTCGGTTGGGTTTGAATTGGAATTAAAGGAGAAAGACACTGAAATCACGCACTCGAGGCTTTTTTTTAAAGGAGCGAGTGTGTTTCAAAACAAGCCATTTGGTGGGTTAGAACCCACAGAAAACGTATACACGCGCTCATCACGCGATTGGTGAGAGTGGGTGTGAAATTGCCCGAGAGGTGAGAGTGGGGTATGACATGAAACGCTCTGATTGGCTTATAAAATAAAAATAGTAGACATGTAGCTCCTCCCTTCCTATGTTTATATTTATTTACTTCTCTTTTCCGAAGTATCAAAACTGTTGTCAAACAAAAAGCTTGGAACAAAATTAAAACCAATGCAATTCATATAGAAGAGCTTAAGCGTTTTCTTTGTTGATGATAATCTCTAAGATGTCTGGTGGTAAAAAGTCATATATTCAGAGGGAGTGTATCACTTGCCTTGATTATCATCATTCTTTTGGTGATTTTACTCCTGGTTTCTGAGGAAAACTCGCTTCATGATTCTCTTTTTGATGTATAACGTCAGTTTTCATCTTCTTCAGGTATTTATATGCTCTCCACAGCTTTTAGTATTCATTTTTTTTTGGCTATGTCTTCTACTATTTAGTAAGTTTATGATCCAAAGTTTTTGAATCTCAAGATATTATAGTCTGGTTTTGTGATGCATTTTGGTTTCCTATTCAGTTTGTAACTCTGCAAAGGGAAAATGGGTTGAAGACCGGAAGAGACCATTGTATTCTGGTTTTGAATGTAAACAATGGTCATCTTCCATGTGGAATGGGCAGACCCGATTTCTCATTTGATGCCAGAAGGTTGCAACATGCCACAGTTTGACAGATTCAGTTTCTTTATACGTATACATGAATTGTTGTGTTGCGTTCATCTAAACCTGCGTATTGGTAGAATCGAACTAAAAAAATGAATTTAACTGGATCATTTTATGGTTCTGAGTGAGTGAATACAAAGTGTCTGGCAAGTTTGCAACACAACAACTCCAGAACAAAAAGAACATAAGTCATAGAATCGACCTACATATATAAGTAAGTATAAGTCTATAGGTTAAGATACAAAAATGAGTTAAGTGAAAATATCAGTCTTTGAGCTTCATCTAAACCTGCGTTTAGTCTCTCCATAAGCAACCACCCCGAGAACGGTTATACTGTACCCGCCAATTCCCATCACCGTTACCGGGTTTCGGAAAAGCAGGATCGATATCACAACTGCAACCGCTCCTTTAGCATTTCCAAGGACCTGAAACATTAAACATACACATGTTTGATCCAATTAGGCACTCCTCTAGTTTTGTTTAAGTTCAAAATCTTTTCAGTATTTTTACCTGCAGGGTAAGTGCGCTTGTGTGCTTGGTAACCAGAAAGTTTAACAAGTTGGCTGAATAAGCCATTACAGAGTTAACCAGCAGAAGTATATACATGTACTTATGTTGTCTTCCGAGTGTTAGTGTCACACTCATCACGTCCGGCTCCATAAAAATTGTGACAGGCAGAAGAGCAATGACGGCTATTGGAGACATGTACAGCATCAAATTCATCGAATTCAACCTTTCTCTGCAAGAAAACTTAACGATCTGTTAAACCCTAAGATGAGCATTAGTAGCTTCAGCTTCCTACTTTGCTTATCCAACTGTAGTTGCAGAACCTTTTACATTATTATAGCATATAATAAGGTTTTCTGATTCATTGAGTAACCAAATGCAAAAGAAAAGTTAACGGATTTACCCCTCGGAAGAAAGTAAGATGCCTTGAAGAACAGATTTAAAAGCTCTTGCTGCAGTAGCACTAATGCACATAATGAATCCAAACCAGTGAAAACCTGGTTCACCCTGTAACCACAAAGGCAGACCCAGAGCAGGATCATTCAATACAGAAATCCCATAATCAACAAACAAAACATTCAATAGCTAAGGCCTAGCAAAGAGATCAAATAATTCACAGAACAATGTAGAATGTAAGAATGGCAATAGTTACAAGAAGAAAGTCTGAAGCTTTAGATAACACATGACTGGAATAACGCATTAAAGGATGAAGCTTTAGATAAGTAGATAATACAGCCACAGAGGACTCAAATTTGTACTTGACAGGGAAAATTGAATTTGTATACTGAATGTAATCACATTCATGAAACTAAGCAAACCTATTTTGGGTTTCAGACACATACGTGGAACACAAACAATCATCTTGAATGGCTCTAAACTAACAACAAATCAGACATCACAATCTACAGGTAAAAGAACACATATTTCAAAATCGGCAGAATCAAAATCAACAACCAAAGACGTTTTCATTACGAGAATTGTAGAGAAAAAGACGTACCCCACTGGCGATAACGACACCGGTAACAACGGGGACGAGAGCGCCATAAGTGACCCAAGCTTCTCTCTTAAAGGTCATGATATAAGCGAAGAGTGCAGTGAAAAACGGCGTCGTAGCACCAACGGCTTGATTAAAGGAGACAGGGAGATAACGAAGGGAGATGTTTCCACCGACGACAGAGGCACAAAAGACAATGCTGAGAGTCGCAACCTTGAGAAACTGAGAACGAGATTTGAGGTATTGGAGAGGGACGAGCTTGAGGAAGACGATGGAGACGTAGCTGAGGATAGCGCAAGCGGACATGTGACACATTGTGAGGAAAATAGGGAATTTGAATCCGTAATTGGAGAGGAGGAACTTGTTGAGGAGAAGAACACCGATGTTGGAGGTGTACCAGAGAATGATTAAGGATGATATGAAGAGGGTTTGTTTCTTCGGAGAAGATGAAGAAGACGACATGTCGGATTTCTGATCTGGGTTCTTCTTGTTCATCTTCGTCGTCGATGAGATCGAGAGATTTGGTTGTTTTTTTTGGTGGGAGAAAGACAGGAGAGGAATTAGCTCCTTACCTCGAGCATGGGACGACATTCTTGAAGCGCTCAGATGGATTACAAAAAAACGAAGGTTTTAATTTTTTTAAAGATATATAAATATATGTTGAACTGACAAATTATTTGTTTGGGATAATTAATGTATTATTAAGTTGAAATCTATATATTAATTAATGTGCAGTTGACTAATTAATGTATTTTTAAATTGGAAAGTATATTTGAGAAAAGTTGAATTGACTAATCTTATTTAGGAGTTTTGAAATTATTATGTATAAAACTGTTGTATTTGTGTTACATTGATTATTATGATAATCAAAGAGGAAAATAAAATTTAATAAACAAAATCTTTTTCCCCCAGATTAGGTAAAAAATTCGGCTCTTTACCAAAAAATGGTCCAAAAGTCTAGATTTATTCTTTATTAGTAGGACTAGGCCAATGTCTCAGAACTTCTTTATATTATACTTTATATCTAAAACTTGTGATTCGTAAAATCATGAAAACTTGTTAGATTTTGTCTGTACATTTTGGTTTATTAACAAAAATGTATAATACTAAAAACAACTTACGTATTCTATTGGGAGTCTCTTTTTGCCTTGTTGGTTTATTTATTTTGGACTTGTTGTTGGTTCATGTTTGGTTTATATAAGATTTTGAGATTGTTAGTGGCTATTTGATGGCATGTATCACGAAATTAGAAGTTTTAACGTTTCTCTTAGTTTTCACTTTTCATGATATAAAGAAAAATGTGTGCGAGATATGAATTATTTGGATAATTAACTAATATACTGGGCCTCCTACCAAAAGAAAAAAACTAATATACTGGGCCTCAAGGCTCTCAATACATTCTTGTTTTTTCGTCTGCCATTTCATTTCATTAATGGGCCTCAGCCGTTTCGTTCATTTTAATTGACGCGTCAGTCGTCACGCGTCAGCCGCGTATATCATCTTAAAATTACGATTTCACCCCTCAACGCGTACAGAGCTAATTCGTTCTTAACTAATGGCTTCATCGTAATAATCCAAACCCCAAAATATCTGACTTAGCTAATTTCCTTCTTCATTATATCATAATTCCAAATTTCGCAAACTAATTTTTTCACTTTCTTCTTCGTTGATCTCTCTGAAAGCTTCTCTTCTTCTTCTCACCATGTCTGGTTATCCTCCATCAAGCCAAGGTTACGGTTACGGCGGTAATCCACCACCTCCTCAGCCACCGTACGGATCAACCGGCAATAACCCTCCTCCGTACGGATCATCCGGCAGCAATCCTCCTCCTCCGTACGGATCATCAGCCTCCTCACCGTACGCAGTTCCCTACGGAGCTCAGCCCGCTCCTTACGGTGCACCACCGTCAGCACCGTACGCGTCTCTTCCAGGAGACCATAATAAGCCGCACAAAGAGAAACCTCACGGCGCCTCCTACGGATCTCCATCTCCCGGTGGCTACGGTGCTCATCCATCGTCTGGACCTTCCGACTACGGTGGTTACGGAGGAGCGCCGCAGCAGTCTGGACATGGAGGAGGTTACGGAGGAGCGCCGCAGCAGTCTGGACATGGAGGAGGTTACGGAGCTCCTCCTCCGCAAGCTTCTTATGGAAGTCCGTTTGCGTCTCTGGTTCCGTCGGCGTTTCCTCCCGGAACAGATCCGAACATTGTGGCTTGTTTCCAAGCTGCGGATCGGGACAATAGTGGATTCATCGATGATAAGGAGCTTCAAGGAGCTCTATCTTCGTATAATCAGAGCTTCAGCATAAGAACTGTTCATCTCCTTATGTATCTATTCACCAACAGCAATGTCAGGAAGATTGGTCAGTTTCTTCTTTCTTTCAAACTGATCTCAAATTGATTGTTCTAGGTCTTTCCTTTTTTGCGCTTTCTAGAACTAGAAGATTGTCTTGCTTCAACAATCTAGGTTTGAGTTTTTGGAATTATCTTGTTGAATTTTCCTCTGCATATTGTTTGGTTTGACTTTGATGATCGTTGGTGCCAAATCCTCAAGTTGTATTATTATTAATTCAAGTTGAAAGTATTAAAAAAAGTCAAATTTTTAATTATTCTCCCTGCTAGCCTGGTTTTTGAGTATATACTGATTTAAGAACTCCAAATTGCAGGACCAAAAGAGTTTACTTCACTTTTCTTTAGTCTTCAGAATTGGAGGGTAAGTTCAAAGGTTTTTCTAATGGTTTGATGATAATTGTTGGTCAAGAATGTTGGGAGTTGTTAGCTCATGTGGGTTTTGTTTGGTGTTGCTTCTTTGGAATTGGTTTCAGTCTATCTTTGAGAGGTTTGATAAGGACAGAAGCGGTAGAATAGATACAAACGAGCTGAGAGATGCACTCATGAGCCTTGGGTTTTCTGTTTCTCCTGTGATTTTGGATCTGCTGGTTTCAAAGTTTGACAAAAGCGGAGGCAGGAACAGGGCTATCGAATATGACAATTTCATCGAGTATGTTCATTCGTTTCAACCCCCTTACCTTTTCTTACTCTGTAACAAGTATAATTCATCACTGATTCTGGTTTATTTTCCATTGATGTAGGTGTTGTTTGACTGTAAAGGTATGCTATTTTCATGGCTTGGGTCGTCACATTCTCATGCAATTCTACCATTTGAATTATTCAAGATTGTTCCTTTACAATGTGTCTAATGTATGTTATGTTTTGATAAAAAATAATCGCAGGGGCTCACCGAGAAGTTCAAGGAGAAGGATACGGCGTTATCAGGCTCAGCTATTTTCAATTACGAGAACTTCATGCTCACTGTTTTACCATTCCTCGTCGCTTGAGTGATTGTTTTTTTTTTTTTTTGTTGACCAAAGAGATTGTTTTCTAACTCTATTTTCTTTGTGAGCTTTTGGATATTTTATTTGTTGTCTTTTTATCTTTCTCCGGTAAGATTCAGACGTGGGTCTTCTTTTCATATGAGCAAAACCTTAGTAACCAATCTTGTGGAATAAGTTTGAATGGACTAAGAGCCCAATATTTCCAATTACAGTAACGACAGCATTTGTGTTTCAAAAAGTGAAACTCGATTTTCTTAAGTTTCGAGGCCAAGTAATCCAAATGGGTATGAAGAAGCCAAAATCAAATCTATTACGTACGCAATGGTTTAGGACGAAGATTGTTGCTAGAAAATGTATTTTAATATTAACAGTAGTCGTTCATTGCATGAGTAAATGATTAAATAATTAAAATTTATATTTATTAAAATATAATATTTAGCACAGATGATCTAGTGTATCTTAATAGTTGGTGAAAATGCAAATTTTCATGGTTCGCATTATTTATAAATTTTTTGACTCAATTAAAGAAAAATGAGTAATTTCTTTCATCACTCATCCATATTTTCTTGTTATTCTACTACAATTAGTTTGAAATTCATATTAACATTAACATTTAACATAAATGTTGTTTTTAGATACAATTAAAGTGATAATGTAATAGATTTTCCCGTTATTAAAGCATAGAACTCTTACGATCTGACTTTTAATTATTTTTTATAAAAAATATCGCACATGTAGGGTCGCGTGCAATTGACGCGATACGTTAAATAAATTTGAACCGTTGATTTAGGTAAAGAATTTTTTAATCCAACGGCTGAGCAAGACTAATTTGAATATGCAACTCTAGATCTCTTTGGACAAAGTTTTTCAATGTCTCAAAACTCAAAACATTCTATGAGTCATAAACTAAAACCATCTTTTAAAACTTACTCATAGATATTTTAAACTTAAATTTATTTTTTTAAGTATTTTTTAGATAGCAAAGAAAATATAAATAATCTGGTGAATTTAGAAAAAAATATCATGGGAAAGGTAAATGTGGCATGAAAAATTCAATTCTAAAAACATATGGAAGACATTTTGATCACTAATCATCACTTTTTAGTGGAGCTATTTTTTCACAATAATTTATATATGAGCGACACAAAATGCATTAATTTAGTACTATTCGTTATTGAAGTCTATAATAAAAAATGGTCTTTTTGTATTGGTTAGAAGAAGTTTTCTTTGTCTCATCATCAGTTATATCAATAAATGTTAGTATCACTACTTTTACAAATATGAAAAAATATTATTTATTCTGTTTTAACAAAAAAAATTTTATTTATCTTGTTTTAAGAATTTCAGTAGAAAAAGAAGAAGACAATCCCATATAGCTAAAAAAAATCAAAAGAAAAAAACCGTTACATTTTTGGAAAAATATCTTTAATGACGTTTAATAGGAATAAATCCTCTACAATTCTCTACAAAATACAAATGATTGGTGAATGGTGAACCCCTTATAAACCATTTAACAAAAACAAAAACCTTAAAAACCCTTTAATACTTTCTATCTCTTTCTAAATTTTTTAACAAATGTAAAGAAATCTAGGATGCGGTATAAACTATGAAAATCGTGATGATTAGTTAAAGATGATATTTATTTCCCAAAATTAGCATAACTAACAAATTTGAAATCCAATGTAATTAAAAGATTATTAAAACTGCTTTGCATTACCATCTTCGAGAAATCATAAGCCGTTGACACATATGCGAATCGGACGGATAAGATTAGTTCACTAGATATTTGAATTCAAACACAGTAAAAGAGTTAACGTTACAATTTTGTCCGCTTAGGTTAGGATCCGAACCTAAATACCCGAACCAGAAAACACAAAGAAAACAAAGGAAAGAAAGCTTCGAATTATAAAGAAAACATTCTAAGCGATTCAAAGAACCAGAATCAGAGAAGAAGAAGAAGACCAGACGAGACTCTCTTCACATTTTCTAGGGTTTTGATCTGTTGCCCAGAAGGAAAGAAACAGAGTCCATAATTGGTAACTTCGATTTCTTTCCTTGGCTGATTCTGATGTGCATTGATTTTGATCGATTAGTCAACTTTTTTCGTTTTCAGGAAGATAAACGAGAATTTGGACTCTAATGACAACTGGGTTGCACGAATTTAATCTGGCTTCTAGAAGAGCCGAAGAAGCAGGTTCGTAACATTTCTCTGTTTGATTCGAAAAGAAGATCGGAAAAGTTCTGTTTCTGATTTGTTTACTGTTGCAGCGGCGAGGAGGTTTCAAGCCGTGCAATGGCTTAAATCTGTAGTGGGTCAACTGGGTATACCGAATCAGCCATCGGAGAAGGAGTTCATTTCTTGCTTGAGAAATGGTATGATACTTTGTAATGCAATCAACAAGATCCACCCAGGAGCTGTTTCAAAGGTACTCTCTTGTTTTGATTCAGTTCTTCAGATTCCTTAGAAAGTTGGAATGGTTCATGAGACTTACATTGTTTACTTAAAGGTTGTGGAGAACTACTCGTATTTGAACGGAGAGTATCAGCTTCCACCGGCTTATCAATATTTCGAGAATGTTCGGAATTTTCTTGTGGCTTTAGAAACATTGAGGCTTCCTGGATTTGAAGCTTCTGATCTTGAAAAGGTAACACATTTCGAGATTTTTTTTCTTATTGTGAGCTATGGATAATTGAGTATGAGGTGTAATGTGACAGGATAATCTAGAGTCTGGATCAGTGACCAAGGTTGTGGATTGCATTTTGGGACTTAAGGCATACCATGAGTGCAAGTTACCGAGCAATGGTAATGGGTTATACAAGCACGTCAAAACGCCGACGTTTCAGCTCTCTGCGACTAAGATTCACCCTACTCTAAGTGCTTCCAAAACGTCTAGGCATTTGGATATGTCCTCAGTCCGTGAGAGAAACGATTGCACTGATGGTGAATCTGATAAACTCAAAGGTTTGATCCATGCTTCTTCTCGACTCTTCATCCATTTCTTATGTTAAGGATACTTTATATCCTATAGTTGATATAAGTTAAATGTAATTTGTTTTAACACCCATCTTACTGCATTTGGATTGGATACTTGTAGGGATAGCCAAGTTGTTTGCCGATCACATTTTCAGTTCCAAGGAAAATATTGATGAGAATCTTGTTTCATTAGAGAATGGCAGTGAGGTAAGTTGAAATGTTCTGTAACATTTGTTCAAGTATTTAGACTGTAACAGTCAGATCCGCTTGGTTAAATTGCTTTAACTCTTTGAATTGCAGAATTCTAGAGCAAACTTCGAGAAAATCCTCTCAAGATTCCCAGAGGTAAAAATGCTGGATGGAATATAACTTGCTATATATAATGAATAGAGCCCCTTGTATTCACTATCACAGTAGCCAATTTCTGGCTTTGCTATTTAAAATTAGACTTGTTGCTGATACTGTTTTGTGTTGGATACAAGTTTAGAACATAGAAAATCGATGTGCCTACTGATGATCTGTTCTTATTAGGCAAGTATAATACTTCAATACGCTTTTGATAGATTGCTGACACTGATGATATCTGTGCCCTATATTTATCTGCAGCTTCAATCAGTATTCAAGAATTTACTTAGCGAAGGAACTTTGAAACCATCAGACTTAAAATCCATGCCGTTGGAGGAGTTACCTGTCCATGAAGAAGACCAAGTATGCCTTTTTCTTTCTCTTTACATGTGACACGAAACTCTTACCTTAGAACTGCACATGAACAAGAACAATACATATCTTCTTTTCATCAGCCCTTTCCATGTGTTTTTTCCTTCCAAACAACTGTTTAAAAGCGCTTCATATCTTAGTTTACACTAACAAATTTTGGATATATTTTGCTCAGTCCAGCAGAAGTCTCTCACACAAGACAAAGTGCAACCATAAGCGTTTACTGAAAACCCAAGAAAAGGAGCTAGCGGTACGTTTGCATTTAATCTGTCATTTTGAAGTTCTACTACTCATTTGGAAAAATACTTATGGCATGCCTCTCTTGACTTTAGTTCCTTATTTGTCTGGCATGTTCTTTTTTATCCAAGATGTTATTTATATTTAACAAGTTGATCAGAAATCCTACGCATTACTTTTTATTCTAATCCAGGTATGCTTCTCTTGTTCAGGTTCTCAAGAACTTGTTTATAAAAACGAAGCAGGATTTTAAGGAATTTCAGGTTTATTTGCAAAGAGATTTGATGGAACTAGGTTAGTTTGGTTTCTGAGATTTCATTTGTATTACCTCCGGAGAAAAATGTCAACATTTCATCTTTAATTACAATCACATTTTCTACTTTCAAATGCAATTTACTGCGTTACACAGGGAATCAGATGCAAGAGATGTCATCAGCAGCTCAGGGATATTACAAAGTGGTGGAAGAGAATCGAAAATTATATAACATGGTGCAAGATCTTAAAGGTAGAAAACAGTTAACACAAGTTTTGCTCTTTTAATGGAAGTCGTAATACCATGTCTTAAATCTGCAGGAAATATAAGAGTGTACTGCAGAGTTAGACCGATCTTCAATAGTGAAATGGACGGAGTTATAGATTATATAGGAAAAGATGGCTCTTTATTCGTTTTGGATCCATCGAAGCCTTATAAAGATGCCAGAAAAACGTTTCAATTTAATCAAGTATTTGGTCCAACAGCAACTCAAGGTATAAGCTTGCAATGTCTCTGAGGGTGTATAAGCTTAAGTCTCACACTTGTTTGTTCTAGTAAGATATCTTTTAAACTCTTCATCCCATGTTTACAGATGATGTATTCAGAGAAACACAACCATTAATCAGATCAGTGATGGATGGTTACAATGTCTGCATTTTCGCTTATGGTCAAACGGGATCAGGGAAGACATACACAATGGTGAGAATTTTTCTACAGACTAGACCATCTTCTTGCCTTCTACATATACAGTTACTTATCATTTTATTCTTTTTGATGCAGAGTGGTCCTCCAGGCAGATCAGCTACTGAAATGGGAATAAACTATCTAGCTCTCAGTGATCTCTTTCTGATATGTGATAGAAGAAAGGATATGATGACGTATGAGATATATGTCCAAATGGTCGAAATCTACAATGAGCAAGTCCGAGACCTTCTTGCAGAAAATTCCTCCTGCACCAGATATCCTTTCATGGCTGCTGAAACTTCAATTTAAATTACCTTGAACTTCTGCTTCATCTATTTCACAAGAATCGACCTAGTGTTCTTCTTGACTATATGTGCACATTAGATATACGAACTTGTTCCAGCGATGATGATGGGTTGAGTCTTCCAGATGCTACAATGCATTCTGTGAATTCTACCAAGGATGTCCTTCAGCTGATGGAGGCTGGTGAAGTGAATCGTGCAGTTAGTTCCACGTCCATGAATAATCGAAGTAGTCGGTCACACAGGTACATAACTCAAAACTTCACTTTCAGAATTAAGGAATTACTGCTTTGTGATCTAATTTTTTTATTTTTTATTTTTTTTGTAGTATTTTTATGGTGCACGTACGTGGGAAAGATACATCTGGGGGAACCCTTCGAAGTTGCTTGCATCTGGTGGATCTTGCAGGGAGCGAGAGAGTAGATAAATCAGAGGTTACTGGAGACAGACTCAAAGAAGCACAATATATCAACAAATCTCTTTCTTGTCTCGGAGATGTCATTTCTGCATTGGCTCAGAAGAATTCTCACATCCCATACCGAAACAGCAAGTTGACTCTTCTACTTCAAGACTCATTAGGTACTAATATCTTAGCTCAAGAATCCTTCCTTCGCTGGGTTGTGAACAAAAAATATTCACTGAATTTCTGTCATGTCTTCATTTCAGGAGGACAAGCCAAAACATTAATGTTTGCTCATTTGAGTCCTGAGGAAGACTCCTTTGGGGAAACAATCAGTACTTTGAAATTCGCACAAAGAGTTTCAACAGTCGAACTTGGAGCTGCTCGTGCACACAAAGAGACTAGAGAGGTTATGCATCTCAAGGAGCAGGTTTGTAGAGACTAATCCTTGATAAGAAGCTAAACAGTAACATAATTCGTTTCTAGTTTATTTTATATCTTGTGAGCCAACAAACAATGTGTTCTTCTTTCAGATTGAAAACCTGAAGAGGGCTTTGGGTACCGAAGAATGGAATAATGTTTCCAACGGATCAAAGGAGATAAAATCACCTTTCAGCAGGCCAATCGCAACAACAGAGAGAACTCCTCCACGTCTCAGAAGGTTAAGCATCGAAAACTGTAGCAGCACAAAGGCAAACCTTGAAGACAGGAGAGGTATTAAATCACCTTTAGCCTCCCGTCGTGCACAAATATTGAGTCTGGAGGGTCCAATGTCCTGTAAAAACGAAGAAAACGGTAAAGGAGATCCCACCATGGAAGTGCACCAGCTCAAAAATCCACGGAGTCCTCTAAGCTCTTATCAAAACCGAGCCGTGAAAGTAGATGGCAGAACAAGCATTCCTCAACTCCAGCTATTACAAACACCAGTTAAAGGAGCTTCCAGAAACGACATACAGATGATTTCTGTTGATTCTAAGACAAATGGAAAAGGTTCACATATACGGAAGTCCCTGAGGACAATTGGAAAGCTGATCAATGGTTCAGAGAAGAGGTATGACAAAGACTTTATATTGTTTCAATCTGCATGTTAAATGATGCGTTTACCAGTTTATTGAAAACGTTTTTGTTATCACAGGAAAGAGAACATTCCTGCAGATCCACGGTCACCACTTGGAGTTGCTAATAATTTTAGTCATATAAAGTCCCCGGACACAAGCAACGCTAAGACTATGCGACGGCAGTCACTCACAGGTGTAATGCCACCAGGGCAAGAAAGATCACGTAGATCCTCAATAGGAGGAAAACCAATTGAGAATGGTAAGAAAGATCACGTCTTTACGCCTTTTCGTCTGAACAAATTCAATAACTAAGACTTTGCTTTTGTAGGTGTAAATGTAACTGATTCAAGAAATGCCAAGACACCTCCACCTATGCGCTCAGCATCAAAGATAGGGAAGAAATGGGCATAAAAAGCTATTGAAGAATAACACGTTTTCTTGCTTTGGCTCGAAGCATAGTATCTAGTTGAAAGTATTTTCAGCATCTACACTTCAGTTTCCATTCATTAGGATGAAACTGTTTTTCTTCTTCCTGAGTAAATAAGAACTCAACTTTAGAGTGTTCTGACTGTAACATAGATGGCTCTTGTTTAAGCCATTCTTTTAACAGTTTTGTTGTTAGTGTCTCTGAAACATTGAATTCATTTATGGTTTCATTTAAATCTTTACAAAAAGAACTCTGTAATTTCTGTAGTTTATGCAGACTATACAGCAACAATAAAAAGAACTCTCAAAACTCATTTCAGGTCACCTAATCGATTTTGCATACGCATCAATCAAAAGCTTCTTGAATCTATGGAGATCTAACCTCACTTTCTGGTCGTTCAGGTATATCCCCTTTGTGAATTGCCATCCTTTCTTAGTGATGCTGTTTGGATCTTTTAGAATTGGATCATCTTTATCATATTTTTCATACAATGAGCTCTCTCTTGGAAGAATCTTATAACCATTGTAGTCTAGACCGAGCTTCTTTGCCGGTTCTCCATAATATGTCTCTGCTGCCCAATCTGTTCCCAGTGGAATGATCTGAATAAAGATACTTCCAGGTTTCATGAACAGAAAATGGGTCATGGCTGCTCCATGTACCCCAACCATGACTTTGCTTGAGTTTAACACTCTGTAAATCTTTGCCAGTTCCGTTGTTCTGTCAGGTCTCAAAACCTCGATGTCAAACCCGATCCTCTGAGCCATTTTCACCATCAGGTCCTCGTTTGTTATCCCTCGAGACCCGGTTCTTGAAAACAACGCTAGTTTTGGCCTCTTAGCCTTTCTTCTCTGTGCTAGTCTTGCGTGGAATCGTTGCTCCTCTAGCCTGTCCAGTCTGTTGATTCGTGGTCTATAAGCTCGATCAAGTACATTTCTGAACTCATTGATGGTTGTTCCATCATCTTGCATCTGAGAAGGATCGACGGTTAACTCACCATGGATTCTAAGACCAACAATAGCTTCCTTGAAGCAGTGAGTTCTCTTGTCTTTGTTGAAGTCGATAAGAGAGTAATCAGAGAGCTGAGAGAGAACATCTCCATACTTCATCTCCCACCACTTGTGATACTCAGCAATCACAAAGACAACCTTTTTGTTGAAACGTTTAGATGTTATATACAAAGGAATAAGCCCGTCGTTGAACTCATGATAGAGGTTTCCGGTATATCCTCCGGTAGAGAATAGCACGGCCGGTACTTCATGGATCACTTCGCATTTACGCTTGTCGCCAAAAAGCTTCATATCTTTTGTCACAAGTTTGAGCTCAGGGATGGTTTCCATTATACTAGTTTCCCATTTTCTGGTGTATGGTTTGATTTTTTCTTGCAAGACCTGATCGGTGGTGAGATCATTCGAGGTGTAGAGAAAGATGGAGGAGGAAGGAGAGTGTGTTCTGATATCGCCTTTCATGAAACAGATGTCTGAACGATAGCCGGTTCTGTCACAAGATATGCTCTCTTCTGCATAATTACGACAGAATAATTACTGAGAAATCCACTTGCTTGATGTTTCAAGAATAGTAAGAAACAGAGGATTAAGTACTAACCTTTTTGTGACGTCTTAGGTGATTCTATATTGCTTTCGGAAACCCGATTTTCAATCTCTTTAATTGAAGAATCTGCCAAAATATATGAAGTGAAAGTAGTTTAGGACAACAACACAACAAACAACAAACGAGGACAGAAGGGAATTCTTGTACTAGAAGTCTAGAACCATACCGATGAGAAACAGAGCAGAGGGGTAAGGGAAACAGAGGAGCTGAGGAGCAAAGACAAAGCAACTTGAGATAAGAGAGAAGATAAGAAGATAGATAAGCTTAGGCTTCGATCTCTTAGCGCAATTCCCACAAGAAGTTTTAACCCGGAAGACATAAGGAAATAGCTTCTTAGATTCGTCTACTTTGATCTGTGCTACTTTTTTCAGATTCTGCCTCATCCTTTACTTGTTATTCAAGTCATATAAATGAAGAACATAGAGAGAGAGACGTATGCAGAGGAACTTTTTTCCTTTGTGAACAGAATTTGTCAATCTATCTCCTTGGAGACGTAAGGGAGAGAAGTAGCTAGAGAGGAAAGAGAGTAGAGAGATCAAGTAGACGAGATAAGAGAGAGAAGTTTTGTGGGTGTTGTTGTAAGTTTTAGCTTTGAAATCAGAGTATTTATTTAGAGAGAGACGTTCGCATACTATTCTTTGGAAGAGAGAGACGTAATTTGGTATTGTTGGTTAAGAGAGAGAAAGTTACTAAGTCTTGGGATGTATTCGATCTTCTTAGAAAGGGGAATGAGGAGACGTGTGGGAGAACGAGAAAGGGACTTAGGCCAAACCCATCATTCATCTTTTAGGCTTATATATGTTTCTTGCATCACAAGATTCCTTTATCCTTAAATCATGTTTGGTAAAATAACTAATTATTCGTCTTACTTTATACTCGTGATTAGTTGAAATCATCCTATCAGTGACATGTTCAACTTCCTTAAGTGGAATTTATGTCTTAATCAGCATGAAAAGAGAAACTGCTTTAAGTTAAATCAAGTTATTGGACACCAAATATTTTCTATGTTAGTGTATATGATGACTCAAACAAAATTCAATGTATTATTTCTGGCGCGCTGGAGTCTTATGTTATCTGAGGTCCAGCTCATTGTGATCTTTATTTTAGACTTAACAATTTTATAGGTTGAACCGGAAATAAAACAATTTTAAAAAATCAGTGAAAGACTGCATGATCCAAGACTAGTTTATGGTTCAACACAATAAAATCCAAAATTAAGTTGTCATATATAGCACAAATGCCATTGAAACAAAAATTTGTTTTATAGTATGATTAAAATTATATATTGGTATAAATAATTGATGAGACCAATCTACTCATAGGGATGACCAATTAAGAATAAAGAATTTCAAATTGTTGGACATTTTAATATTATAAAAACCGCGGAGAATGTCATGGGAAAAGGAAGAAATGATCAAATAGCTTATGGAGGCGTTCTTAAAGGTCAAATACATACAAACATGTCATTATATCAATAACTACAAACAACATCTAGTATTAATTTTTTTTTTTTTGCTTGCCAAAAGCCACCTTCTGATGCACTATTATTTGATATATAACACGTTTAATACAAAATATAGACCCAAGGGAAAATAAAAAAGTTGGTAGGCGAAAAAATACTTAAATAAGAATTTCATAAAGAGAAAAACTGGTGGGCGAAAATTCTAGAATATTAAGAATGAAAAATAAAAAAGAAGAATATGATATTGATTAATCATGTTCAGCAGATTAGGAATATATTATCTTCTATCGTATAATCTAAATTCATGTATAGTTCAAGTTATGTAGAAATTTCTAACGTCAATATAAAGTATTGTGACCCACTTTTAGACCAAGTTCGAAGAGATGTAAAGGTCTAAGTCTCTAATAAGATCTATAAAATTCATTGATTAAGAAGGGTTATATATATAAACTGTCATATACATTAAACAGAATGAGAAATAATGATGGTGATGCCAATATTTTACCAAAGTTTTTGACACTAAATTATTGACGTCCATATTTTGGTGCCCTCGTGTAATCTTTTTAGGTTACATGTTGAGACAATTAATTATGATTTTTTTTGGAAAAAATGATCGATGAACTGCAATATAAGTACGCAAAGATGATCATTGGAGACCGAGACTTTGCTTTATAGGGATTGCGAATTTAACCATATCCACTTTTTGACGATCATGAGTAACGCATAATACATTCAGATGACCGGAAATTTTCTTTGTTGAGTTTTATAGTCTACGAAACGAAACAACTTTCTTCTCTTAATAATTAAAATGTGATGTTTTAAAAATACAAAGAAACAAGAGATATCCTCATGGTCATGGGTATCGACCAAAATAAAAATAGTGCATCTGTTTAATACGTACACTTGTCTTAATCATTTGCTTACATGTGTGTTAGTTCATATGTCAATTTTGAGTTTGCTGTATAAATAAATTGTATTAATTAAATATGACATAATTATACCTTTTATATTATAGAATTCATAAGAAAACAAAACTTGAGTTCTTAGGGTTAGTTTAAGAAAGTTCATAAAAGTCAATCATTATTATATAATAAGTCTTGTGGAAAGCCTGGATATTATTTATTTCACTTCCTAAAATCCGTTCCTAATTGGTATTTTGAGAGCATGATATGCGATATATGTCTTACAATATTGAGATTGCTAATTGGTATTTGCCTAGTTATGTCCATGTTTATTTTTATCCAAAGTTGTGTATCATATACTGTGTCTGTTTGGTGTGTTATGACTTATGACCCATGTGTGATAATCTCATGTGGTATGGCCGTATGGATGATGTGCATGAACATAAAAGTAAAAAGAATCATTTAGAGACCCAAAACAATATAGGGCTTCAAAACGTTGGGCCGGGTTTGTTTCAGAGCCCTATTATAGATAGATGGGTCTGAAGAAGTCTGAACAAACAAAAACATGTCTATCATATTAGCCGTCGATCCTCATTAGACACGTGGACGGTTGATATACTGCCGAGTTCGGTATCGTCGCAAATTTTGATCTTTCGGGAAAAAGAAAGAAAAGAGAAGAAAACAAATCGTTGAAAAAGTAAGTAAGCTCAAGGCGCGACGAGGAAAAAGACGAAGAAGAAGAAAGTAACAATCTTTAGTAATCAAAGTCCAATTAGTGAAAAGGGGTTTTCTTGTGAGAAGAGAAAGAGAAGCTATGAGTGACGCGTTTTGTTCGGACTGTAAGAGGCACACGGAGGTTGTGTTTGACCATTCCGCCGGAGATACAGTTTGTTCAGAGTGTGGTCTCGTGCTTGAATCTCACTCAATCGATGAAACTTCTGAGTGGCGTACTTTCGCTAATGAGTCCGGTGATAATGATCCTGTTCGTGTCGGTGGTCCGACGAATCCTCTTTTAGCAGATGGTGGTCTCACTACTGTCATTTCTAAACCTAATGGATCCTCTGGCGATTTCCTCTCTTCTTCTCTTGGTCGATGGCAGAATCGTGGATCTAATCCTGATCGTGGCCTTATTGTTGCTTTCAAGACTATCGCTACCATGGCTGATAGGTTCGTTTTTCGATTCTAGGGTTTGTTTTTTAAGCCCAATTTCTACAATTCAGTGTTTTCTTGAAGCTCAATTTCAGCAATTTTGAGAATTTTAGTATGTAGAAGAATTGTAATACCTAGAATTCTAGATGAATCTTATGATGGGTATAAGCAAATGTATGTCACTGAAAATAGAAACTATCTATTTTTAGATATCTGGGAAATGAGAAAACTTGATTCTTGCTCATTATCCGTGGTATAATAATTGGTTCAATGCGTTATGAAATGTTATTGTGAGCTGTTTTTACTCTAAGTTAGGTTGTTTGACAAATGCCATTTACTAATTCTATGAACCTTGTTGTTGCTCCAGGTTGGGACTTGTTGCGACCATCAAGGTACTTACTCTCTTTCTCTTTGCAATCTTATGGCTTCTACTTGTAAAGCTTTCTGTTTTGTTAAGTTGCTGATGGTTTCTTGGAATCTAGCTTACCAAATTTTTTGCTTTTCTATTGAAGGACCGAGCGAATGAGATTTATAAAAGGGTAGAGGATCAGAAGTCAAGTAGAGGAAGAAATCAGGATGCTCTTTTGGCTGCTTGTTTATACATTGCTTGCCGGCAAGAAGACAAACCACGGACGGTCAAGGGTACAGAACAGTTATAGAGTCTTTTGTATTTCTGTTTTTTAATCATTCACCATTCTCGTTTTCTTAACCCTCGCCAATTTTGTGTAGAAATATGCTCTGTTGCCAATGGAGCTACTAAGAAGGAGATTGGTCGTGCAAAAGAGTACATAGTCAAACAGTTGGGGCTGGAAACCGGACAATTGGTTGAAATGGGTACTATACATGCTGGAGATTTTATGGTGAGTTCTTAACTCAGTGCTTCTTGGTACATGTATCCACGGTTTTCATCAACTTGATTGGTAAATTTCCAGAGACGTTTTTGCTCCAATCTTGGTATGACCAACCAAACCGTGAAAGCGGCTCAAGAGTCTGTGCAAAAGTCAGAAGAATTTGATATAAGGTTACACCATTGACCATTGTTGTCTTACTGCTTCTGTGTTCTGGATGTATCGGTTCACAGCCATTTACATGAAGCTTTTTAAGCTGTTGCAGGAGGAGTCCCATATCGATTGCAGCAGCGGTTATATACATCATAACACAGCTCTCTGATGAGAAGAAGCCTCTTCGAGGTATGTTCCATTCACATTTTGTGAACTGAAAACAGCCTAACATCACGGAAACTGTAATTGAAATTTTGAACCTGCAGATATATCAGTGGCAACTGGAGTCGCGGAAGGAACTATAAGAAACTCTTACAAAGATCTTTACCCTCACCTTTCCAAGATCATACCAGCTTGGTACGCTAAAGAAGAAGATCTCAAGAACCTTCAAAGCCCTTGAGTGTCTTCCTCTTCTAATCTCTTACTCGCAACCATACCTTCAAGTTTCGATTGGGATTATGGGTTATAAAGTTGTTTTGTCCAGAAGTGCGACTGGAGGCACGCTTGAACAAGAGTTTTACAGTAGATTTGTATCACTTTTTCTTCATAAGGTACTATACATTGTTGAATTAATGAGATGGTATTTCTAGTTGATCATACCATTTTCAGCATCATGCCACTGACCTATATATTAACCCCGCTAATTAAGGCAACGGTTTAAAGATTGATTAATGTTTACTTCTTAACAAAGGAAACAGAGTAGTATCTCATTGTTATATGAGTAAAAGAGATTAATTTGTAATGTTCTATCGCCGGTCCACAAGCATTTGAAGCAGTGCAACTGTTCAAGATATGAAAATTTTTAAGAGCTAAAGATTTCTATGGGTAAAGGAAAATGGTTCCAATATATATACAGAAACGCTTTTACATGCATGGTTTCTAGTAAATTAAGATTACTTCGCATAGAAAGGAAAAGTGATTTCTGAGAAACTAATAACTTTCATGCAGAAATTAATAAAGACATAATAAAATAAACGAAAAAGACAAGTTTGCGCATCATTGGTGTAAGTTTACCTACCACAAGGATAAAATGGAAATCTACAATCTTTGCTAGAGATTGGACCATGTCACCTATATGCTCATTTTTCATCTTCTATTCAAAGTAATGATCAAATCATCATTTTTTGTAACAATAAAATTTTGAAGTCATCAAGTTTTTTTTTTAAGTACATATATTCTTGGTTCAGTTATATCCAGAAGAATATATATAGAAGAAAGTAAAAGTTACATGTGAGAATCCTGAACTAGTTTGAAAAGCTGCATAAATGCATCATAAACATGCCAATTTTGTATCTAGAGTATTTTCTGCATACACACTCTTTGGATCGTAATCTCTAAACCAGCTAGAATATGAAGAAGTGATAATTCAAACAAATGAAATTTTCTTCGTTAAAAAGAACTCAAACAACTGAAGTTAGTCCATCAACCCGTAAACCAGTTTACCGTTATATATATAAGAACACCTTTTATATAAATCATTCGAGAGGGTTGGTATTTATCTTAATTTGTTTTTAAGAGATGTATAAATTAATATCTAAAATTCCATGATTTAGATAATAATTATTATACAAACCCTACCATAAGATTGGTGAGAGGTATGACTTTGGTTGGTGAAGAGGAGGAGCGGAAAAGACTTTACCCAAATCTTACCAACTCTATCCATTATCAAATTCTTTAATATTTGCATGCATTTAGTTTATGTGTTTGGTAAGCTTTTAACCAGATCTATAGGAGAATTATACGTACTTAACTTCCATTCCCATTTTCAATATTCTAATTTTTCTCATCTTCCGTATATGAATCGTCGATTATGTATAAATCATTAGTCACGAGGCTAAATTCATGATGTCTTTGTAGTTTTGAGTGTTGTCCACTTAACTCCATGTTTTGGATTCCAAATTTCCAATTGTGTAGTTTCAAGTTCTCTAATATCTCCGTCCAAAAATATTCCAAATTAAAGCCGATTTAGATGGAGTTATACTTTTACCCATTTTAATTATAAATAACGGTAAATGAAGACCTTTTTTTATAAACTTAATTAAAAGTGTTTATTTAAATCAATTCATAAATAGATAAAAATCAACATAAATTAAAAAGATCGACCGGTGTGTTGCCTAAAATGTCTAATGTAATTAGGACGAACCTTGGATCAGCAACAAACACACAATTAATGCAGATAATAAATGAGTTGTATACTTGTATTAGCTTTTTTAGGTATATGACCGTTCGACAGAAATAGTAGTCGTGTGAATGCAACAATCGAATGAGTTATAGACACACAAAAAGACCTAACGTATTCAGATTCTATAAAAAGATACCTACCTGGTGGTAGTAATAAATGACATTCTATCAATTATACGATCTGGATAAGATTTGGTATAGGAGCTATATATTAATGGAATTACTAAGTTTTCTGAAACTACATGTCAGAACCATTTCATGCAAAGAAAGTTGATTACGAAAAAATAAAGTTTTATATGATTAAGAAAATTAATACTTTGTAAAAAAAAATGTTAAATATGGATTTGTGGTCTTCCTCACACCAGACCAAACATCATGTCCCTATCTCTGGCAAAATACCTGACGCTCGAGCTCGACAAGTAAAAGAAGACTCATATACATGGAAGACACGTGGTGACTATATTGTCCGTCCATATTGCAATTAACATCTGACGGTTGTGGACACATTTCAACTAACCCGACTCGTTCGTTCTCACCAACTCTTTGCGTCTGTCTATTTAAAACCTCCGATGTCGCTCACCTTTCTCTCAGGAAATTTATTTGCTATTAAATTTCCTTTTTATTTCTCCCTTTACTTTTTTTATAATCGCAAAAACAAATTTCAATAGTTCTTGTAAGCGCAACGTGTAAGTAGAGACATACACACATTTGTAGTGTTTTGTTTTGTATAATAACATCATCGCATATAGAGAAAAGAAGTTAAGACGACCGTATATATCGTTTTGAAAACCGGGTCGGATAAAAAAAAACCGGTTTCTTTAACCGAGTCGGCGCGCATGGAGCTATGCAATCAAAACAATCACATCACCGCCGTCTCGGGCGATCCGTTGAACTGGAACGCGACGGCCGAAGCTTTGAAAGGGAGCCACCTGGATGAGGTGAAACGAATGGTGAAAGAGTATAGGAAAGAGGCGGTGAAGTTAGGAGGTGAGACTTTGACGATTGGTCAAGTAGCCGCCGTGGCTAGAGGAGGAGGAGGATCTACGGTGGAGCTAGCGGAGGAGGCTCGTGCCGGAGTCAAGGCGAGTAGCGAATGGGTGATGGAGAGCATGAACCGAGGAACGGACAGTTATGGAGTTACCACAGGGTTTGGTGCAACTTCCCATAGAAGAACCAAACAAGGCGGTGCACTTCAAAATGAGCTTATTAGGTCAGTTTTTTTTGTCGATACCTTATTAGGTTAAGTTATAACAAATTAACTACTGTTTTTTTCGTTTTTGTCTTAAAATTAAATGCATTGACTATATTTTTAGACTGGCTAGTAGGTCTGGACACGAAGCGGATATCCGAAAAAATTGTGATATTTGTTATTCGATTCGTTTTAAACGAATACTTGATTTTGTGATTTGCTTTGCTTCAAAAATTTCCGGATATCCGATATTTCGAATATCCGGAATTTTTTGTGATATTTGCGGATATTTGCGTTTATCCGCTTTGATACATTTAAATATTTAAAAAGATATTTATACTATATAACCATATCAGATATTCAAAGTTTTTTTTTAACATGCTTTCAAAATAAGTTCTAAATACCAAACATAACCGTTGTTGGTATCACCGGTCAACAAACTGTTATCAAACTAATTCCAAAAACTAAAACCCGATAGTTTTTAATGCCATTGATCAAAACATAACATGAAAAAAAATTGATCAAACAAACATCTTAACATAAAAACATAAAATGACAACAATACATAAACTATTTATGATATTTATATATAGATATAACTATATTTTCTAATATATATAAAAAGATACGGATCGAAGCGGATATTCGATTTTTTTTTAAACAATATTTGTTATTTGATTCGGTTTTTATGAATACTACATTTTTCTATTTGCTTTGCTCCAAAATCTTACGGATATTCGGATTTTTTGAATCAAATCAAATACCGAATCGAAGCAGATCGAACGAATATTTTGCCAAGCCCTACTGGCTAGTAAAACAAAGCTTAGAAACTTGATAGTAGTAGTACTACTCATAATAATTCATAAAGTTTCGATAGGTAACGAAGTAATTATAGCAACGATTTTTTTCAAGAATTATTGTAAACTGAAATTAAATGCGTTGAAAATTGAAACTAGTGAAGAAATTTTAGATATATAAACTTATTAATAGAAAAAGGAAGATTTTGATTCGGGTATGAAAATGGTGAAACAAGTTAAAAGTTTGTTATCGGTGATCTCTTTTTCGCCTAACCATTTTCCTTACTTTTGGCACTTTTTTTTTACTTCACAATTTTTGGTACTGATTTGACCTAATACTTAGGTGACTAATATTTTGGCAGCACTATTTAGCTGAATAAGTTGGTGTTTGGCAATAATAATTAGGTGAAATTAAGTTACACATAACAGTCGTGGACGCTATTAATTATATTCTTCATACACCATAATTTTAAGCCGGTCATTTTCAACAATTAATATTTGTCAAGGACGAAATTAACGGTAACGTGCAATTAATGACTCGAGCAGGTTCTTGAATGCCGGAATATTTGGCCCCGGCGCCGGGGACACGTCACACACGTTGCCAAAGCCGACAACAAGAGCGGCAATGCTCGTCCGTGTCAACACTCTCCTCCAAGGCTACTCCGGTATACGCTTCGAGATTCTCGAAGCAATTACAAAGCTTCTCAACCACGAAATCACTCCGTGCCTCCCTCTCCGTGGCACCATCACCGCCTCCGGTGACCTTGTTCCTCTCTCTTACATCGCCGGACTTCTCACTGGCCGTCCCAACTCCAAAGCCGTGGGTCCCTCTGGTGAGACTCTCACTGCCTCTGAGGCCTTTAAGCTCGCCGGAGTATCGTCCTTTTTCGAGCTGCAGCCTAAGGAAGGACTAGCACTTGTGAACGGGACAGCGGTTGGATCGGGTTTGGCCTCAACGGTTTTGTTCGATGCAAATATTTTGGCTGTTTTATCGGAAGTTATGTCTGCCATGTTCGCAGAGGTTATGCAAGGGAAACCGGAGTTTACAGATCATCTTACGCATAAGCTCAAGCACCATCCCGGTCAGATCGAAGCCGCCGCAATTATGGAACATATATTAGACGGAAGCTCTTACGTTAAAGAAGCTCAACTTCTCCACGAAATGGATCCTCTTCAAAAACCTAAACAAGATCGGTAATGTATCTTGTTCTTCAAGTAAACTGATATTGTGTGTTGAAGTTGATGTTTTCGTGTGTGATGATTATATTAGCTGAGTAGTGTTTCCTTTTAAGTTGCAGGTACGCTTTACGTACGTCACCACAATGGCTTGGGCCGCAGATTGAAGTGATCAGAGCGGCTACTAAAATGATTGAGCGTGAGATCAACTCTGTTAATGATAACCCTTTGATAGATGTGTCGAGGAACAAGGCGTTGCACGGTGGAAATTTCCAAGGGACACCGATCGGTGTTGCCATGGATAATTCCCGTCTAGCCATTGCTTCCATTGGGAAACTCATGTTTGCGCAGTTTTCTGAACTAGTGAACGATTTCTACAACAATGGTTTGCCTTCTAATCTATCTGGTGGGAGAAACCCTAGTCTTGATTACGGGTTTAAAGGCGCGGAAATAGCCATGGCTTCTTATTGCTCCGAGCTTCAGTTCCTGGCTAATCCCGTGACCAACCATGTCCAAAGCGCAGAGCAGCATAACCAAGACGTTAATTCCCTAGGGCTAATCTCTAGCAGGAAAACTGCAGAAGCAGTGGATATCCTCAAGCTAATGTCCACAACCTACTTAGTCGCGCTTTGCCAAGCCGTTGATCTAAGACATCTTGAAGAGAATCTGAAGAAGGCGGTTAAATCAGCAGTGAGTCAGGTGGCGAAACGGGTCTTAACCGTTGGTGCCAACGGGGAGCTACATCCGTCAAGGTTCACAGAACGTGATGTCCTCCAAGTGGTTGACCGAGAGTACGTGTTCTCATACGCAGACGATCCCTGCAGCCTCACTTACCCGCTAATGCAGAAACTTAGACACATTCTTGTAGACCACGCTTTAGCGGATCCAGAACGCGAGGCCAATTCCGCGACATCGGTTTTCCACAAAATCGGAGCTTTTGAAGCCGAGCTGAAACTGCTTCTCCCTAAAGAAGTAGAACGCGTCCGGGTTGAATACGAGGAAGGAACATCGGCTATAGCTAACCGGATTAAGGAATGTCGGTCTTATCCATTGTATCGGTTTGTCCGCGATGAGCTAAATACTGAACTGCTTACTGGAGAGAATGTTCGGTCGCCAGGAGAGGAGTTTGATAAAGTGTTCTTAGCGATTTCTGATGGAAAACTTATTGATCCGTTGTTGGAATGTCTCAAGGAGTGGAACGGAGCTCCGGTTTCAATCTGTTGAAAATCTTTTTCGATAGATCTACATCCAAGATTCTTACCAACTTTTTAATCTACTTTACATGATTTGTGTTTTATATATTTCTTGATTTCCACGAAAATGAACATTGTCAAGATCTGAAAACCTATAAGTTGTTTGTTTGTATGTTGAATGCAGTGTCGTTTTACTATTCTTTTGATCCATTATGATAAAAAGTCGCAATGGAGTGTTGTTGCTAAGAAGGTGTTGGTTGGTATAGTGCCGATTGGACCAATTTGAGTCTAAGACACAGTTTTTGGTCTGGACACATAATTTGTGTATGCAGTTTCAAAACGTGTTTTAATCTCATGCTTGGATACAAAAAATTAGAGAAGAAATCTTCATTTTGGGAAAAAGAGACGAATTTGGGGACTAGTTACTTATTTAATAAAGAGTGTTGTTGGGAGCAAAAACAGGGAGATAAATAGTTTCTCGGCACCGCTTCTTTGTATAGCACAGAAGTGAAGAGCAAGCAGACGAAAAAAATGGCGACTCTGTCTTCCTATCTGTTATCTTCTCCTCCTCTATGCAAATCCCGATTCTCGGCAACAAGTCTCGTCTCAGGAATTGATTTCATCTCTTTCTCTCCTCGAACAACTCTCTCCTCGTCATCCACTGTCTTGCCGGCGATTCTTTCTCTTTCCGTTAAACATAATCGCCGGAGAAACTCGCTTCAAGGTTCGAATTCTAAAGTTTTCCTTTTTCTTAATCTGAAACAGGATTGGATTAGCTTAGCTTCTCTTGATTTTGATTTTGATTTCTGGGTTTCAGTGAAATCAGTAGCTAGCCCAACGGAGACGATTTCAGAATTCGATGAGATGGTCTCCGGCACGAAACGAAAGTATTACATGCTCGGTGGGAAAGGAGGAGTGGGCAAAACTAGTTGTGCTGCTTCTTTAGCTGTGAGATTCGCCAACAATGGACACCCAACTCTGGTTGTATCTACAGATCCAGCACATTCCTTGAGCGATTCTTTTGCTCAGGTAAACGAAGAAATTCTATAAAAAGGTGAAGACTTTGTTTTTGTTTGATGAAGATATACATATGATTGGTGTTTCTATTGTTTTTGTTGATTTTGTAGGACTTGACTGGAGGAATGCTTGTCCCTGTAGAAGGACCCGAAGCTCCTTTATTTGCTTTAGAAGTATGTGTTTGGAATTACCTTTGGTGCATTTTTTGGTTTCTGTGGTGATGATCTTACACTCAAATTTTGAGTTTTAATTGATAGCTTTGCAACAGATAAACCCTGAGAAGGCTAGGGAAGAGTTTCGTAGTGCCTCGCAGATGAATGGAGGAACTGGGGTGAAAGATTTTATGGATGGTATGGGACTTGGAATGCTTGTAGAACAGGTTTGTTGTAGCATTGTTTGTACATTTTGGTGGCAATTGCAGCTAAAATGTGTTTGAAATCGTGTTAATGGCTACCAATCCAAATATATATTCCGTGGTAGCCATGTGAGCTTCAATGTTTCTGATACTCAATCTAGATGTCTCAAATGGATGTGATTGCCTCTCACTGTTCTGCTTATGATACTGACTCTGGTTTTTTGGTTGATGAAGTTGGGGGAGCTTAAACTTGGAGAATTGCTCGACACACCGCCTCCTGGATTGGATGAAGCCATAGCCATTTCTAAGGAATTCTGCTATTCTATGTGATCCTTGTTTCTTCGGTCTTGATATGTACTGTCTCTTACTGATTTGTCAAGGGTATTCACAGGTCATTCAATTCTTGGAATCACCAGAGTATAACATGTTCACCAGAATCGTATTTGATACTGCACCAACGGTGAGCAAGCTTGATTAAAATTTCCCTTCCCTTTTTATATTGCAAAATATTAAAGACAGAGTTTGTTACTACTTACAGGGTCATACGCTAAGGCTACTCTCTTTACCTGATTTCTTGGATGCATCCATTGGTAAAATCTTGAAGGTAAGAAATGTTGATAAACCATTTCCTTTAAACTCTTATGTTTAGTCTGTTTACCAAAGTTTCAATCTCTTTCTCAGAGTTTGTCTTCTTAAATACATTTTCTTCATCTTCAGCTTAGACAGAAAATAACCTCGGCTACTTCAGCGATCAAATCAGTTTTTGGGAAAGAAGAAAAGGGGCCTGATGCTGTAAGTCTTTGTACATTGGCTGATATAGTATTCCTGTTTTCATTTGGTTAAAATTTTCTTTATGGATGTCACAGGCCGACAAATTGGAAAAACTAAGAGAAAGGATGGTTAAAGTTCGCGAGCTTTTCCGTGACACAGAGTCAACAGAATTCGTCATTGTCACTATCCCAACGGTAATATCTACCACATGCATCTCCTTGATGTCCTCCTATCTTCAAGAATAAAATCCATTGGCTGAGAACTTCCGTCCAATGTTGGTCTTAAGTTGGCATCTCACTGCTCATTACTTTTTGTTTATCTCATAAAGGTAATGGCTGTCAGCGAGTCTTCTAGGTTAAGTGCTTCCTTGAAGAAGGAAAGTGTTCCCGTCAAAAGACTCATTGTTAATCAGCTTCTCCCGCCATCCTCCTCAGATTGCAAATTTTGCTCTATTAAGAGAAAGGTATACACACAAACACAAACACAAGCTTCTCATGAACTGATAGTCTCTTTAAACCAAAGACCGGTCTTGCCTACTCCTCAAACCACAATGTGCTTCTGTTCTTGTTTTGTTCTGTGGTATGAACATGCATCTAAAACCTGAAAAATGAACATGCAGGACCAAATGCGGGCTCTTGATATGATCCGGGAGGATTCAGAACTCTCTGCTTTGACACTGATGGAGGCTCCGCTGGTTGATATGGAGATCAGAGGTGTCCCTGCTCTGCGCTTCTTGGGCGATATCATTTGGAAATAAGATCATTACATATTATCACCACAAGGATGAAGAACAAGCAGGTTCACTTGTATGAGATAGTGTTGGTTAATACATTACATAGTTTTTGGTATAGATGTTGATGTTTGTCTTTGATGGGTTTGGTCTTTGGCTAAAAATGAATATCGACGAGTTTTTCAAACTGTTAACAGATTCAGTATTTGCTACATTTTGGTGGGTGTAAAATGTTCAGTGTAAAACTTTAGAGCTTTTAAAATAAAAAATATAGCAATTCTTGGGGAGCAAAGCCGCAAGATATTTACATCGTAATGTGAAGAATAAGACCTAAAAGTAAGCCATTGCTTTACATAAATAAAACAGCAAGGCTTCACCTTTTACACAACCAAAAGGAGATTTTTGATTTAAGCCAGTTGGGATCCAAAATACATTTATTTACTGACTTAAATCTAAAACCCTCTATTTTATTTACAAATTATTTGCAAAATATATATAACAGGAACCATCTTGAGATGCTTTGCTTAGTTAGGCTGTACAAATAGCTCTCGGTCATCAACTTGTACCTCTTCTCAGGTTGTGTTATAAGTTAAGAAGCTTGAGGTTTTACTTACTCAGAGATGGTTATGGAGTGGTGTTCGCGGCAAGAGATGACGAGAGTCCGATTCTTCTCTCTGCAGAAAGAAGAAGAGTGATTCATGATCATGATCATGAACTGTGATGTTGTACAGAGAGAAGAAATGTTTACCTCCAGTAGTGATAAGCTTCTCAACCCGGGCAACGATGTGTTTCCCATATGTGTATCTCTTCAAGGCATTCAAGTGTACTTTGATGCGAGAAAGAATGAGTGCAAGACTTTGATCATCACATGTTTCAAGAACCTTCTGCACTACATAGTTCCCAAATGGGTCCTTCATCATCGCCTGCAAATTGTTCCAACTTTAGTGGGACTTTTTTCGAGACATTGCAGAAAGACATGAGGGAGTTAGATTGCAGACCTGAAGAGGCTCGTTTTCATCAGTATAACCAAGCATCTCATTCACTAGAACCTGACGTTCCTCTGGACCGCCAAATGTTAGGCACTTTTCAACAACATTAGAAGCAAACTTTTGCTGACTCATCTTCACAATCTGTCCAGCAAGCTTATTGATAATTTCTGACCGTTCATGAGGTTTACCATGTTGTATGATATGCTACAGCCGGAAACAGGATTAATCTTTATCAGTGTGTCCATTTTCATGAAGCAGAAACGTCAATTAAGCTTCAGAATCTTACCTGGATAACATAATTTCCGTATTGATCTTGTGCTAGAGTACAGACTGAATCCATGATTTCCTCCATAATGATCCGTTGGGTTTCTATATCATCAATATGCTCCAGTACCCTCTGATGCGATTCGAAAGAAGTAGAATATAAGTATCGTTAACAGTTGACAAAAAAAATTGGAACTTGGATCCTATGATCAAGAACCTATAGGGTGAGATGTATTATATCGAGAACCTGGATTACACGGCATCCATAAGGGTGTGTTGAAAGAGCTAAAACTTTTCCGTAGAATGAGGAAATGATGAACTGTATCCAATCCTGAGGAAGACGCTCTATACACTTCTGGATCACATGATTACCGTTCTGGTCATGAACGCATTTCATGACAGACCCATCAAGCTCTTTCACCATTCGAGCTTGCTGCTCCAATTCAACCACCTCTAACGCCTGTATCCATATCACAGAAACAAGATAGAGACACGCTCAGAAAAGTCAAACACCTTTGTCTGTAAAACCCTTACCACTAATAATAAGTAATCGGATCAAAACAATGTCTTTAAACTGAGCACCTTTTGGATAACCCTGCAGCCGTACATTTGTAGAGAAAGAGCCAAAACGTGGCCTGTTACTTGTTCAGCGAGTTCTTTTCTCTGCTTGGTTGTACCATGTTCAAAAAACTAGAACATAACCAGAACAACAAATGAGTAAACTGACACATCTAGCGATGTGTTGAAGTGATTTAGAAAGCTACAGCTTGTACCTTTTGAATGACATAATTTCCAAAGACATCTGTCATTAAAGTACGGCCGTAAGGAAGTATCTCAGGGAATATTGCATTCTTTTCCTCATCCGTTGCAGTCTCAAGTTTCTGTTGAATGAAACGACTTCCGTACTGATCCATGCTGCAAGTGATGTAAAATTCAAACAAAAGTGAACTAGTAACCTTGAATGATGGATATTAGATAAGGTAAGGTAAATACCTGAACTCAATCACATGACCAACTATTTCTGAAAGCTCCAAAGACCTTGTCTTGTTGTTCTTAAACCCCTCTAGTAAGGATGCTTCTGCCGTACTGCCAATATCTACATGGGATGATCCCTGTAAGCCTCCGAAAGGAACTTTCATCATTGAGGCAGATTGTGACATACGCATGTTCTGGAAATTTCTTGAATTCTTGGAAGGAGAAGGCAAATGGTTTCCTAGATACATGTTGCCAAGATCATATGAAGGACTCTCAAAAAATCTAGAATTTGCAGCATTGAGGTTACCCAGCTGTTGCCTGTTTTGAGCAAGTAACATCGCGAGGTATTCGTTAGCCGTATCTCCGTTTGAAGTCCCGAAATTGTTTCTAATAAGAGAATGATCGATTGGGGCAGCAGTAGAAGATGCCGTATGCAGATACTGGCTGTAATGTGGGTCCATAACTGGAGAGTGAAGCTCAGAAGCAACTTGATTTATCAATCTGTTCAAGCTTTGTCTATCCCCATCCCCAGTCAAATGTGAGCCTGAATCATAAGGAATAAAAAAAAGGTTCAATCCAAGGCAATACGATGTTCTGTTTGTGTATATGAGAGTGAGAGATAGAGATAGAGACAGAGATATAGAGAGAAAGAGAGAGGAAGGGGTGAGAAACCTTCAGCGGAATAGTGCTCAGCTAATGAATTCAACTTGTTCTTTGCCATATAACCACCAGCTGTGGAGAAGTCTGTTCCATTAATATTTCCATTCCTAATATTGACATCAGATAAGCCCACGCTTCCTAATCTAGAATGGTCTGAAGTTGAGTAGAGACTCGCTGAAGAGGAGGTTCGTTTAGGGATGTTGACCTGTCCATGGGAACCCACTGTAGAAGCACCAAGACTTGCTCCATACCCACTCATTCCACCATAATTTGCAGAAAACAAGTGATCTTTAGTTTCTGCCGTATTTTGTTGCCGCAAAGCCTTCTTATGACCATTGGGTATGTAACGCATGACATCAGATTGATTCTCCAGTTCCACTTGAAGCTGTGACTGCATATGGTTTTCTTTTACTTGACTCATCTCTGACATGTTCAACCTGGACAATGTGTCGGCAACATCGGCAGCAGTGTAAGATTCACAGTTTTGGATGGCTGTGCCAAAAGTATTCTTCTTCTCGACAGGACCAACCCTGGTACCAATAGGGGGAAGGCCAGAGGCCGTAGATCGTCCTACTAGATGTGAGTCAGGAGTTCTATTTCTTGGCACCGGAGAACTCATGGTGGATCCAAGCATAGTATTTGGACTGTTTTTGGCAGTAGAATGTAATGAATCATGGAATGCTAATGGGCTGTCAAATCCACCGGCACTGAAATTTGATAAAACAGCAGCATCTTTCATATCCCGAAAAGTGTTGCAGCTTGCAGGCCGAGAGAGTTGGCTGCCTAAGGCTGCATCCCGTTCAAGTCCTTCCTGCAAAAGTTCCACTCAATGAAGTAAGAAACCAAGGACTATTCAGACACCTCACAACCAGTATATACTCAACAGCATAAGCATCAATGTATATACATTACCTGAAGTATATCAGCAAAACTCTTCCTTCTCGGTCCAAGCCCAGAATATCCAGATAATCCAATCAAGTCTTCTCTGCCTTGATCTAGCCGCTGCACCTTCTGAGAGCGGCCCTGAGCTACAGCATTCCTCAGTTCCATCAAATCATTCTCTGCCTGCTCAACTGGAACCCCTGGCTGAACCGAGAAGAGCGATGAGGAGTTGTCGACTTCAACCGTTTTCTTCCTCCATTCCCCAACAGGATCAAACACAGACTCACTGTTGTGAAACCTCTGAGCAACCCTCCAATCCTCTCTAGACAACAACGGAGGAGGCAACCTCGGATTCGAATGCTCATTCGAATAGTAATAAGAGAGATACTCAGGGTGCCAACGTAACTCATCATCAGATAAAAGCTCAACGCCATTGCTAGTGGTTATACTGCTAATATTCCCAACATCTCTATGATCAGAGTTGTTATTGTTCAAGTACTGATTATCCATAGCTCTCAACAATCCTTCCACGGTAGGAGGCGCGCTTCCGCTTCTGTGAACATCAATGTCTCGTTCTCGTTCTCGGCCAAATGATTGCTGATTACGATGTTGTTGGAGCAAAGATTCGAGCTCCCTCTGGAATCGATCTTCGAGATCCACATTGGATCCTCGATTCACACTTGTCAAATTTGATCGCGTATCCATGTAGCTATTAGTAACCATCTCTTCCCTTCATCCGAATCAATATTAAACCTAATCAAATCAACACCTGCAAAAACCAGAAAAAGCCAAAAACAAATTCGTGTCGGTGTTACGAAATCGGAGAAGAATCTATCGATTTTTGAAAAAGAGTAATGATCAGAATCCGATCGCGAATCAAAGTAATGAATCACCTCTCTATCGATTTCAATGTCTACGAAGACGGAACGATAAGGTTCTCTGTTTCGTGAAAACGCAGAGGAGAGAACATTGAAGGAGAAAGTGAGAGAGGGAGTGAGATAAGAAATGTAAGTGAGGAAGATTGAGAGAAAGGGAAAGGGGATTCAAAGAATGAGAGACGAATAAGGTAAAGAAGACAAAAGAGGCAAATCATGGATGTCTGAGATCGCCTTCATCCTCTGGTAATTCTCCCAAACTGTCACACTTAACCTTTTTTAATTACATAAACTAATCTTAAAAAAGGTGATTAGAAGAAGATGCGGCTATTACGACATCGTATATCCATCTCTTTGTCTGATGGACAAATTACATAAAGTTAAAAGGATGATTAATTAATGATTAAATTTGTCACCTAAATTCAAGAATCTCTTATTAAATCGAGACAATAAATAATCACAATTTCTAACGTTTGTTTTTTTAATCAGAGAGAAGTTTGTATTTTTCGTTTATTTCGTTACGGTCATTCATTTTTCTGATAATTAATTTGTAATCTTTATACAGAAGTTTAATTAATATAGTTTATTTACAATAGAGAAATACCCTCTACGGTAATAGCATTAAAACAAATATTTAGTATGGCTTAACTCTTTTAATACTAATAATGATCAAATATTTAGTTATGTCTTACTGACTATATTCCTAAACATTTCCAATCTTAAGAGAGCAAGATTCGCACATTTTAAGAACTAGCAAAAACTCACTTGCAAATCCTCCATATTTTGAAATAATTATTTTCAATTTTATAATTTGTTAGTCTAGTTTATTAAATTAACTCGCACAAATTACTTCTATTTTTCTTAAAAAATCAAAAACACTATTGTTTGTACAAAACAGTTTTTAATCAAAAACTTACAAAGCCTATAAGAAAAATCTCTTGCAGCCCACTCAAACCATTCCTTAGAACTCGGAACTCTCTATTCATATGAAATGACCAAACCATCCCCACTTCACTTACCTTCTATGTATGGAAAGTTGTGAGGGTGAAACAGTAATTTAAAACGATATAGTTTCCATTACAGAGATTTCTATTTCCATTTTTTGATATCATTCGCAATCATTTTCTTCTTCTTCTTTCCCATGATCGTCTCTCGCTTCCCAACGCAATCTTCTTCACCCAATCTCTAAATCTCTCCTAAATTCCATGTCTCTCGCTTCCATTCGCCGTTTAGCTGCCGGAGCTGCCGTAATTGCCGCTGCATCCGGTGGCGCTGTCTACCTGTCTCCGTCGGTTGCCTCCAGCGACAAAGGAGGTGGTCCGATTCTAGATTCGTTGAGGCGTAGGCTTGGTGATCCCACCGCTTCTGTACCGTCTCGATCTGCTCAAGAGTCTGCTCTGATTGCAGCCACCGCTTCTGATCCGCTCGATGTTCTCGTCATTGGCGGTGGAGCCACCGGTTCTGGAGTTGCTCTTGACGCTGTTACACGTGGCCTCCGTGTTGGTTTGGTGGAGCGCGAGGATTTCTCCTCTGGGACTTCTTCGCGATCTACAAAGCTGATTCATGGAGGTACTTTTAATTTTTGAATTTTCTATGTGGCGTGGATTTCCGAATTTCGTATAAGAAGCTCTCTGAATTGTCTGGTAATATTAAACCATTTCTTAGTTTACTAGTTGGAATTGAGTGGTATGACCATTCAATTGACGAAATTATATTGAAGAATTTGTAGCTAGTTACTTGGTTTTTGCCACTCATTGTTGTGTTTTTGTTTGTTAATTCAATAATTGAAGGAACATACATGTTAAGGATATGTATTACATTTGCGGCTCTTGATACACCATTTGATTTAGTGCTCGTTTACACTTAGGGGTTCGTTACTTGGAGAAAGCTGTTTTCAATCTTGATTATGGACAGCTGAAGCTTGTATTTCACGCTCTTGAGGAGCGTAAACAGCTCATTGAGAATGCGCCACATCTCTGTCATGCTCTGCCCTGTATGACACCTTGTTTTGATTGGTTCGAAGTTATCTACTTCTGGATGGGGTTGAAGATGTATGACTTGGTTGCTGGACCACGGTTATTGCATCTGTCCAGATATTACTCTGCAAAAGAGTCTATTGAGCTCTTCCCCACTCTTGCAAGGAAAGGGAAAGACAAGAATTTGAGGGGTACTGTTGTGTATTATGACGGGCAAATGAACGATTCACGTCTGAATGTGGGTTTGGCATGTACTGCCGCGTTAGCTGGTGCGGCAGTTCTCAACCATGCCGAGGTTGTCTCGCTTATTACTGATGATGCTACTAAGAGAATAATTGGTGCCCGAATTCGTAACAATCTCACAGGTAAAACGACTAGCAATTTCGTGCAATTCAGTATACCTCTGCTCTGTCATGATTTGTGCAGTTTTTGATGAGATGTTTCAATTTGACAGGCCAAGAATTTAACAGCTATGCAAAAGTAGTTGTTAATGCGGCAGGACCGTTCTGTGATTCCATTAGGAAAATGATTGATGAAGATACAAAACCAATGATTTGTCCAAGCAGCGGTGTACACATCGTGCTGCCTGATTACTATTCTCCTGAAGGCATGGGGTTGATAGTCCCTAAAACTAAGGATGGCCGCGTTGTGTTTATGTTACCGTGGTTGGGAAGAACAGTAGCAGGCACTACAGACTCTAATACTTCAATCACTTCACTTCCAGAACCTCATGAAGATGAGATTCAATTTATACTGGACGCAATCAGCGACTATCTTAACATTAAGGTATATCCAGATTCAGATTAATGAGGAATAATCAATTCTATTTTTGACCCAATAGCTCTCTAACAATTCAGTTGATGATGTTATGCATCCTAAATCTTATATAGGTTCGACGTACTGATGTTCTTTCGGCTTGGAGTGGGATCCGTCCATTGGCCATGGATCCAACAGCCAAGAGCACAGAGAGTATCTCCAGAGACCACGTTGTCTTCGAGGAAAATCCTGGTCTGGTTACAATCACGGGTGGAAAGTGGACAACTTATCGAAGGTGAGGGTACTGTAAAATATAGCAGAAATTTGTTAAAGTTGTGTGATCATTGCTCATCAGTAATTTGCTTTCAGCATGGCGGAAGATGCAGTTGATGCAGCAATCAAATCGGGACAACTTAAGCCAACCAATGAATGTGTAACGCAGAAACTACAGCTTCTGGGTTCTTATGGATGGGAACCATCTTCCTTCACAACTCTTGCACAGCAATACGTGCGCATGAAGAAAACATACGGTGGTAAAGTGGTTCCTGGAGCAATGGACACAGCTGCTGCAAAGCATTTGTCTCATGCCTATGGTTCAATGGCTGACCGAGTTGCCACCATAGCTCAGGTATGGTTCTATATCCAGACTCGTTCTTCTTCATGTCCTCGGTAGGTAATATTTTGGATTTCGGATTGCAGGAGGAGGGTTTGGGGAAACGGTTGGCGCATGGGCATCCGTTTTTGGAAGCTGAGGTTGCTTACTGTGCAAGGCACGAGTACTGCGAATCAGCGGTTGATTTCATAGCAAGGAGATGTAGAATCGCGTTCTTGGACACTGATGCAGCGGCTCGGGCGTTGCAGCGTGTGGTGGAGATTCTAGCAAGTGAACACAAATGGGACAAGTCGAGGCAGAAGCAAGAGTTGCAAAAGGCTAAAGAGTTTCTTGAAACTTTCAAGTCGTCCAAAAACGCACAGTTTAACGATGGCAAGCACAACTAAAGCGGCCTCTCAGAGATTTACTTACACTATTTTATTATTGAATTTATTATTTCCTATTTTCCAATTTGTTGAATTTTTTGGGTAGCTACTAGCGAGAACGAATAATAAAACTGTACGGATGGAATAATAATACTGCGGCTACTCATGTTTCTCGGATGATTTGTTGTGAAATGTGTAAGAGCTACAGGATTCTGAGTCAGTTAGATTGTCCTCAATAGTCTGGAAGACTCAATTGCTTCTCTTAACTAAGCGTCTACTATAGCTTTAAGTCTAGTGGAGTGGAGTCAGAGATTTGAGATTCTAAACAAGTGTCAGAAACAAGGGTTAGGTTCAATTTTCACAAGATCATTTTGAACAACAAAGTCATAAAGTGAATAGTAATTAAAAGTCATGTTTGTTTAAATTTGATAGTAACGTTTGGCAAACCAAAAGCCAAAAGAGAGAATCTCAGATTCCACTCTGTTGTGTGTGATTCGGAAAAAATCGAAGATGAATAGTAAAGTATTTTGTGGCTTTCTCTCTCTATTTTTGTTTTTACTTGGAAGGAATATGAACTCACCTTGGAAAGTTTTATACAATGGAAAATCTCTACCAAAGAATTTAAACAAAACAAAGCTCTCAAAGAAAGGTCTTTGGTTCCGTATTAGACAAATACTCACGAAACTAGACAAGAGTTTAAAAAAGAACAAAAAAAAAAATGAAAAATTGAGATACTCACGAATCCAAACTCTTGTGGCAGTAGAAAGCACGAAGAAGATATACATTTTATGTCTCCTGCTTCTCCTTTATGATTTCACCATTATGATTTTTCTGCAGCTTATGAAAATCATGAAACAAATTGGCTGCTGGAGAAAGCTTTCGTTTAATCACAGTAATCCGCGAATGGCTTTGACATTAATGAGAAAGAATTTCCAAAAGGCGGGATTGAGCATCTGAAGGAGTATCTCTTCCAGGAACATTGACCTTCAGAAGATTGGAATACCTGCAAGCCAAAGAATGTGATGTTTAGTCCAAAAAATTAACTATATTAGTCTAATTCTTGTGTTTATTTCGCTGAATTCAGGTTAACGGAAATAAAGTTGAGAAGCAGACTCTGTGGGTGTAAACATTTGGTCGTGTTCTGCTATGAAAGCGAGCAATGCCTGCAGAAAATTAAGTAAACATTTGAGTTTCATTTGGTTTTCGGGTCATAATAATGCTGAGAAACCCAAAGGATTAAAAAAAAAAATCTCCCTTTTTGCTTACTTCGAATGGCATGTTTAATAGCTCAAAGTAAGTACGGACACGATCTAGGTTCTGTTGTACGGTTTCACCATCGATATATGGAATAGCTGCCATGGCCTGCAGTGTAAATACACACACATTAAGATAGTGAATGCAGTTGGAAATTACTAAAAATAGTGAACAAATCTTTACCTGTTCCACTGCAATAGTGTTCCGACATATTTGTTGAACCCCGAAAAGGTTGATTGATCTCATGTCAGCCAAAGCCTAGAAAATTTCGTAATAAATACTGTCACAGTTTAGAAGATTGTGATAACCTATTGGATATCGAATTATAGTATGGTATATTCAAATTTGAACTAGAAGTACCAAAGATAGAAAGGAAGAGTTGTACCTTAATGGACGCATTTGCTGCAATTCCACTAATGCCACCAAAAACGTAATTCCGCTTCTCACCAGAGATGAAAGGCGCCATTCCCTCCTCCCTACGTGTTATCTGTAAAAAGAGGAAGAGTAAGAAACTTGGTGCAGAAATATCGGGTTCAAAAGATTGTCATCTCGCAAAAGCAGTTCAAAATTACATTGGACAGTGGACACTTAACAAGTATGTAATTCACAGCAATGAATTAAGATGACTTCATCATCTGGCTAACTAGATTCTCTCAGCAGAAGAAAGTGATATGAATATTTGATGGCTATGAAACTAAACAAGGCTGATTAAAGTGTATTCCTGGAATATTGTTTTTTTTTAAGTACATAGCTATAATCAGTCCTAACCTGTGAAGTAAGAGATATCACAAAGTCGTCCGGCTCTTCAGCATCCTCATCCTCCAAATATTCCCTATTCGTCATTTCCTTTTTAACACCATAGTATTTTCGTAAGTTTTACAGGCCAGAGATAGAATTCTCATAGTCATGCCACTTTCCTCACAAAGGGAAGATCCATCACATACCTGAAGATGAAAGACTGTTTCCAATTGCATCTCAACACGAAGAACCTTTAGGCAATCAGTCGCAAGTTTTCTGTACTCATCTGCAAATGATGCCAGATTCCTAGGAGAAGCTGCTTGATTTCTGCTATTACCTTCAGCTTGACTCGCCACACGAGGAACTGCTTGTCCAAGCCTAAAGATTTTGGAAATCAAAACTTCAGAAAGAATTTTCATTTGCTTGCTGTTAGGGAAGGAAGAACTGGCTATCTTTCTCGACATGATGAAGGAGCACAACAGAAAGGGTAAAAACAACATTCATGGAAGACCCCTTAAGTTATGCAAGCTTTTGTTTTACACTTGATGAAAAAGTTTTGTGAGTTTTTTTAAGTTTGAGCTGGAAAAGACAGTGATCAGTCTAATTTAGTCTCTTAGCTATCCTATTTTTACTATGCATGTCCTTTTTCTCTTTTATAACATCATGGAACTTCGCAATTTTCTGTGTCCTTAAAACATCTAAGATGTAATAAGAGATGAGGAACGAGCAAATGCATAAAGAATCTGAACCAATGAATCACCTCTCAATAGAGTCTGCCACGTATTCAAGCGAGTCACTGAGAGAAGCTAACAAAATCAGTTTGTTGTCATCACGAATTAGATTATCCTGTAAGAAAACAACTTAATTATCTTCACCGAATGAAAAATTCTTACTAGAATAAGTATCAGAGAACACATATTTTTACCTGCTTGATAGGTCGCAAACTCAAGAATAGGTCACTGAGTTCTACTTCAGTGCCAACAGCCTCAGAGTGAGAAACGGCATGGCCAAGCGTAGATGGTAAACAAGCACTCGCCGCATCAAGCCGCATCAATTTCTCAATATCATGCCTCCCAATGAGCATGTAACTGAGCTTCTCTAGAACAGCCTGAAATACTAACAATGAAACCTAAGGTCAGAAAAGTGTGTACGAAGGAAGAAATACAACGCTTTACATTTAGGGAAACTAAAGAGGTATTAAATGGGTAAGAAAATGCAGATTTTTTATCAAAGATGCGAAAAGGTGCATTTAAGACTGGCTCCATATTCTTCCACATCACTCTTTGAATCAATACTCTCTGAGGATTATTGCTTCTAAGCATTTAATGCCAAGTTCACATAGCCCAAACTGAACTCTAGCTGGTAATCCACAGTCATATCATCTAATTCATTTACCTCCAGTTGAATTTTTAACATCACATTACGCTGACAAAACTACTTTTAGTATAAACTTTTGTGCTATAGGCGCAAACCCCTAAACCAGATGCCCAACATATATAGATTAGAAGAGTCAAAAGGAAGAGGAAAACAAATAAGAAAAGAGGAATATCCATGCCTCCATGTATGATGTTCGACATCTCTCAAATGTCCTCTCAAGAAATGTCTGAACATACTTCACAAGATCAGTAGCAAATTTAGGCATGGCTTGAGCCCAGCCAAGAACCTATAAAATTTGAAGAGCAAGTAGTTTCATCAAAACACAAATATCTTGAAACTTGAGAAAACAAAAATGGATTAAATGATGAACTGGAAGTAACCACTCAACTAATCCATTCTTTTAGGAAGATGAAAATTATGAAAAATAAAAACTTTTATCTTGCAGTTTTAAAGCATAGACGACTTGCCTCTTTTGCAAGGAGATCTATTGCTAGAAGACCTTGTAAGATAGGTCGTCCCTTTTCTACGGTTGCGGTGTAAGTAGTTGTATGTGCACGCGGCCGAAATGCAGCAGCGCCTGCAAAATGATTTCAGAACCATGGGTTTCTAACCTTGAATTTATACAGAATTACACACCGACATTACTGGTACTTTGTTTTAAATAAATTAGTGAAATGTAAATATTCCTATAAAATATTTCATGCCAAGAATCTTAAAGATATCTGCAATAATTCTCAAAGATGCTTTAACTTTTCATAAAACTGCCATACCCTATATTGGCAGACCAATTCAATTAGTTTTGAGAGCAAATGCTTCTATTACGACTTTGTGATGGCAAAACTCCAAGTCTTTGGGGCCAAACTAACAGCCCACTTTTCAAGATGCAATTCTATGTTATACATTTAGAGAATAATTACCCTAAAATAGCAAAAAACTCTATGATCAAATCTCTATAGTATATGGGGTTTACTTGATATAGCTTGCTGTACGCCTTTCCTATAGTCCACAAACATTGTCGGTAACAGATGGTCCTTCACAAAGTTTTCAGTGAATGTAAGCAATCCATCATTCCTGCATCAATTATTAATAACCCGATGGTGAATATACTAGCAATTTCTCAGCACTTGAGAAAACAATAATTTCATTTTGGGCTTGTGAGCAAGTAGTTTTGCTTTGCCAGGATGACAGCCTTCAAAGAAAAGTGGAAATTTTGAACTTACACAAGCTGGGAATGCTTTTTGGGCAACATTGAAGTGATTTTATCTGTAAACTGCAAGACACATAAGATCATAAGTCTACAAAAAAAACTGATGACATTGAATGAAGATGCTTAGATGAACCAGAATCTAAACCTGAAGAACAGGCCGGTAAATAGATGCAGCTAGATATATTCCTTGTTCAGGCAAAACAGCTGCAGATCCATAACCTTCCAGTGATGCATTTGGAGCCCTCTTTCCCCAGCCTTGACGAATGAGATCGGCTCCTGCAATCAGCAGATAACGTCATCAAGTCCACCAAAGGCATTCTAACTAAAGAAAAGTCGGGATGATTGATTATTACCCTGATTAGATATTGATACAGTTGCATCTGTAAACCGAAAGGTGAATGTTAGGCCATCCTCAGGTGCATCCCTGCAGCCCAACATTATCAATCAAGTATCAATACTACTAATGCATATCTTACAAAATAGCCTTGCAAAGCACTATGATGCTGAAAGAGAATGCGACATGTTTGTATGTTAAACAACAGTTGAACTATTTCCAATATTGACATTTAAAAGGATAGTAAATAACCCAGACAGGCTAAAGATCCAGCAACCAAAAAGTTCAAATCTGTGTTATACTCCTCAGGGCTCCACTTTACTAGCGCGCTGAGAAGAACCTAAATGACAAATTTTTAGACTTAGGTATCGTAAAAACCTTCTTATTTTACTGTCGGAAGATATCTCAACCCTAACATCCTCTCTATATAATCGAATGACTACACCAGGTGATTCACACCAGGCCTTCAGAACCAAATCTTAAACGTCTAATTCTTGGGACATCTTTCATTGTTTATGTACCTACATGATAATGAGAAAATCACCAGGGTAAATGTATGAACTACCAATGTGTGTGGGTCACTTGCCTTTTGTCTTTCTTCGGAGCCTTCTTTGCAAGCTTAGCAGTTTGTGCAGCAGCATCTGCTGAAGCAGCTTCTGGAGTTGCTCGTAGAATCTCACATATGAGTTGTTGGCATTCACTCTTCATCAATTAACACATAGAATTTCAATAAGCGTAAGTATGAGAATCCAAACATTTAGCTTCACGACAAATTAGATATTTGGAGTATAATAGCAAACCTGTAAGACTGTCAAGGGAAAACTGATAGTGTAGCCTCCAGTAGCTTGGGATGCTTCAGACTCGGTGTTCCAATTCACATCAGTAGGCAATGACCTTGGTGTGTTAATGTCATGTTGTGAAGCCTTCATCTCCAAAAGCTCTCCAATAACAACATGATTTTCTATAGAAGCAACAGTAACAAAATTTTTGAGCGTTGACTATTGAAAATGAAATATTGAGATGAGTTTAAGAGTTGAATTTCTCACCAAATATCTTGACAATAGTATCTAAAATTGAGTCAAGAAGTTCCTTCGCTGCAGCCTGCGCTTTGCCTCCAGGAGCCATAAGAGGCGAAACAGGGCTCACAGCTAGGTGAGTTCCTGAATTTGATATCCCATTTTGAGGTTTCTCTTTTGATAACCGGTAGGCCTCTGACTGTCCTTTGATTAAATGCAATCCAGCAGCTACACTTCGATCACCCTGACTACACGCGGACTTTGACAAATTTGTAGTCTCCAGATGGGCTTTAATCTTGGATATTATGATTTCATGAATTGTGGGTCGAAGTTTTTGGCTGCAAGCGAACACAAAATCATAACTAAGAAAAGTTCACAATTTCTAAGCCGGAATGTGCTAATTTCCATCAAGTGGAAAACTACTGTGCTGCATCGGTTATCCATTTATCTTTAAATTCAAGAATGATAAAGGTTCAGTCCCAAAAATTACACATATACATTTAGTATCTAGTGATGACATGGGTGACAAGTTAACTAAAGAAATGAGGCCATCTGCTAGCGATCTAACACTAACAGATATTAAAGGAGTTATTAATCTATAACTATATCCAGCTGTGAAACAGAAACAGTAGCATTTATAAAACCATTTAAAAAAATGAAAATAATTAGAAAGCCAACCATATGATAGCACCAGCAGCTGCAACTTTGCCAAGCATGCAGAGACACTGAACAAGGGTCTGTAGATACTTCACATGCAGTGGATCATCACTCTTTCTTACTGCTTCCTGAAACAGGAGAAAACACATATCATGACACTAATGAAATATGGGGAGAAATATGTTATAAGGCTGAATCACAGACACATACAATAAACTCATCAGGAGTGGAATCAGAAAGCCATGGAGGAAGTTGGTGAGAAAGCAATTTACTATCAGTGCCATTCCTGGCAGTATCTGCGGTGGATTCATCATGTTCTACGGAGTCTTCTTCATCATGTCCATCAAATGATGAACTACGAAACACAATGTGATAAAAGATACAAACATTAGCAAAGTCAAGGAATAGCAAAACATGTAAAGTATATTTCGTAAAACTAGAACAAAGGTTGTGTGGCTAGACAAAGCAACTTCTGCAATAATCAGTTTACAGTATAGTTTCTTTTATCAACAAATATTCTAATGAAAGAATTTACAAGGAGAATCTCCACATAATGATTAGGAAATGATGCAAGTATATTAATCTCAGTATTAATAATAGAGCAAGTGAAAGCCTCTATGGAGAACTACAACTAAACAGACAGTTACTAAACATTGATCACTCAGAATAAAGTTAACAATATACACGAAAAAATGTTCCTAATATCTCATGAAGAATACACTGAAGGGAAAGGATGCTATATCATACCTTTCATCATTAGAAGCGGTTCTATATGAACCATTTGTGAGCCCTCTAACACCAAACTGACTATCACCTTTCAGTGTCCGTGTTCTACGTGACAGTGGTTGTGAGCTCATTCGACTAGCTGCAACAGCTGTTGTCGTTGGTACTTCATCATCTCTTTCATATATGCTTGACGCAACTGAACTGCAGCATAAACATGGTCAAGAACAGAAGATTGTGCACTGAAAGAAGTGATGAGGCAAACAATCAAACAAGCAGGCCACTAGATCCGAGGATAAAAAGCAGCACAGCTTCTGAAATTTGCTTATAGAATTGCAAAAGAAACCTACCTGTATTCACCTCTATTGTATAGGTGTGCATGCAAATCATCTAGAATTTTGAAGAAAAGGGCTCCCCGCAACTTAGTTAGCTCAGATCTGACATCTTGAAGAGCACCAACCTAGGTTAACGTACCAAAATATCTATGAGTTCAACATACAAGTGAACAGTAGATCCCTTGGACAGAGATATTTCTAAAGTCCCAACAGAACTTCGATGATCCCAGATCCTCTTCAATGGATTTATTACAAAACAATCCTAGAGATCAAATTGATAAATGAATGGGAAGACCCACAATATTCCCATGACAATGCATTTGTTAAAATTGGCAGTAAGTAAATTACCGTTTGAAGCCCCTCACGCTCCAGCATTAGAGACGACTGGAGATACACTTGAATAGCAGCGTAAAACTGCTTATCAGCAATGAGCTTCTCAATACGAGATGGAACCTGTTCAAGGTTTCAAGAGGCAGGGTCACCATTTTCACATCAGAAAAGCAGTTTCTTTTAAGTAAGCCAAAATGAAAAAAAAGTAAGTACATATATCGGGAGCATATCAACAAAAGTAACATCAGAGATACAGAGATGATGAATGAAGTATGAAACTTGATAGCAGCGCAGATACATAGCAAGCACTGTAAACTCAAAATAAACAAAGAAATGTTACAGCTAATCCAACCAACCTTGGCAATGCCCTCGATTTGATCCAAAAGTGAGATGATGTGCCGCAATGTAACAGAACGGTACCACAACTGATGTAATTGTTTATTGCGTGCACCCAAGCTCTGTTTCGCTTCTGCTAAATCGTGCTTCAAGTCGCCTATCTTTTCAGTGGACTCACTGAATAATCGCAAGATCTGATGAGGAATACATTGAAAGCAGAGCAAAAGAAGAGAGATAATCAAAACCAAGGTGTTCCACAAATGAAATTTTAGTAGATAAATTACAACAGAGGGTACTATTCCAAAAAGAAAATTCTACATGCAGAAACCATAGAAGCAGCCATAGTTAGTATCAATATTAGATTTGTTGTATCTTTGGCAAATGAAGCGTGCAATATGGAAGTCAATAAGCGGTAACAGAGGATGCTACTTTAGAATAACAGAACGAACTATCCAATAAAAAGGAAGAGCTAACAGATATTAGAAACCTGTGAATAGTTTTGAATGGCCTTGTTGAAACCACCATGATAAGCATGGACAACTTCATCAACAACCTCCTCGACAACATCACTTTGTTCCTTTAATATATGAATGTCAGCTTCACGGTCTTTTGATGTCAAAATATGAACAACATGTGGTAAAGAGTCAAATCGTGCAGCAGCCCAGCTCTCATCTATTCTTGCCAGCTCCTCCCTAAGGTACTGCAATAACCATCAACACTCAGGCACATATACACACACATGTACTCCAAAACCAAATACATAACCAAATCAAGAGTGGTGGTAATTCAGTCAATTTCTTGTCTAGCCATCGTACAACTTCTTACAATTAACTCCAACCCCGAAATGAAGAGATATAAGAAAAAGAACCGTTATACTTAAATGTCCCTATAAATCCCCAAGGGGATGAAAGAACACCATAGAACAACACAATTCCTCATAAGCCCAAACTTCAGGTTTTCCAACTCAAGTAGGAGTCTACGAGTGAGGAAAGTGAACTTACAGTTTTATCCGAGGGTACAGGCAAACCATTGAAAATCCCCATGCTGGCGAACTCACTCCGATTGGCTTATTAGAGCCGAAATGAATGTTCCTCAGCACATTCCAATCAAAGCTCTCTGTAGCTGAAAGCAAAAGTCCAAAACCCCAAGACGAGTTAAACACATACACGAGCTAGAGACCGCGATATTACGCAGTTCAGTACACACAAAGAAGCTAGTGGACCCAACGGCGAACATAGAATTCAAGTCAGGAGAACAAAATGTGAACAATTCAATCATTACTCCTTCAGCGAAAGATCTGAGAATCATAATTCGAATTACATGAAAAATTCAACTGATGACGAGACTATCGGCGTATACAAAAATTAATCAAACACTACGTCTGGAAGTAGATCTAGAGAGAAAAGAATATCGAGAAACAAATTCGATTTCAGCTGCGAATCTTACCTGGGATACGAATCCACGCTAGAATCTGATCAACACGTTCCCGATCACGAAGAGAAAAGCTAAATCTCGAGAAAATGGAGAAGACGAAGAAGAAAAGGTAAAAATCTATACGATACGCGTTTGTTTTATTCTCCTTCCAATTTCTTCTTCTAATTTTCCAGACTTTTCTTCTCTCTCTATTTTTTTTTCTTTTTCTGTTTTACTTTTTCCTTGTTTTCTGTTTTTTCCCAAATAATAATTTAAAAATCGTGGGAAACTAAATCATCAAAAAGCTCTTCAATTAAATAAAGATAAAGTTAATCCAGTAACCAAACAATCCTTTTCTTCTTCCTCTTCTCATCGATCACTCTCCTGCAGTTTCTACGGCGACGGAAACGATGAATCCACCGGATAATTATGTTCCGTCTGTTTCTCACTCTCAATTCTCTACTCCTCCTCCTCCACAGTCGAGCTCAAACACCAATACCGAAACAAGTTTGAATCCATTTCCGAATTCGATCTCTACCTCAATCTCTAACCCTAGTTTTGAGCAGATGGTCTCATTCTCCGCACCAAAGAAACGAAGGAGAGGACGTTCTCAGCGCTCAATGTCTTCGCTTAATTCCCTTCCCGTCCCTAACGTAGGTCTTCTTCCTGGTAACAGTAATTTCGTGTCATCTTCAGCTTCTTCTTCCGGTAGATTTAACGTAGAGGTCGTCAATGGATCAAACCAGACTGTGAAAAGTTATCCTGGGATTGGTGATGAGATCATTACGATTAACAAGGAAGCTACCACTGAAGCTTTGCTTGCTCTCACTGCTGGGTTTCCTGCTGATTCGCTTACCGAGGAAGAGATTGAATTCGGTGTGGTGCCTATTGTTGGAGGCATTGAACAAGTCAATTACATTTTGATTAGGAACCACATTATATCCAAATGGCGAGAAAATATATCTAGTTGGGTCACAAAGGAGATGTTTCTTAATTCGATTCCTAAACATTGTAGTAGTCTCTTAGATTCGGCTTATAATTACTTGGTTACACATGGATATATCAATTTTGGAATAGCACAGGCGATTAAAGATAAGTTTCCTGCTCAGTCAAGCAAGTCTAGTGTGATTATAGTTGGTGCTGGTTTATCTGGGTTGGCTGCAGCTAGGCAACTGATGAGGTTTGGCTTCAAAGTCACGGTTTTGGAGGGTAGGAAACGACCCGGTGGACGGGTTTATACCAAAAAGATGGAAGCTAATAGGGTAGGTGCTGCAGCGGATTTAGGTGGGAGTGTTTTGACTGGAACATTAGGAAATCCTTTAGGGATTATAGCGAGACAGCTTGGTTCTTCTCTCTATAAGGTACGAGACAAGTGTCCTCTTTATAGGGTGGATGGTAAGCCGGTTGATCCAGATGTGGATATAAAGGTTGAGGTAGCGTTTAACCAGCTTCTAGACAAGGCAAGTAAACTTAGGCAGTTGATGGGTGATGTTTCCATGGATGTCTCCCTTGGGGCAGCACTCGAGACATTCAGGCAGGTTTCTGGGAATGATGTGGCCACCGAGGAGATGGGTTTGTTTAACTGGCATCTTGCTAACTTGGAGTATGCAAATGCGGGCCTAGTATCAAAGCTTTCTCTTGCATTCTGGGATCAAGATGACCCATATGATATGGGTGGAGATCACTGCTTTCTGCCTGGAGGAAATGGAAGGCTGGTTCAGGCTTTGGCTGAAAATGTACCAATATTATATGAGAAGACCGTCCAAACAATCAGATATGGTTCAAATGGTGTCAAGGTAACTGCTGGAAATCAAGTGTATGAGGGTGATATGGTGCTGTGTACAGTTCCCCTTGGTGTCCTTAAGAACGGATCCATCAAATTTGTTCCCGAATTACCTCAGAGAAAGCTTGATTGTATAAAGAGATTAGGTTTTGGGTTACTGAATAAAGTTGCAATGCTCTTTCCGTATGTATTTTGGAGCACAGATCTCGATACCTTTGGGCATCTTACTGAGGATCCGAACTATCGAGGTGAATTCTTTCTGTTCTATAGCTACGCACCGGTTGCTGGTGGTGCTCTCTTGATCGCGTTGGTTGCGGGAGAAGCTGCTCATAAGTTTGAGACAATGCCACCCACTGACGCAGTGACTCGTGTTCTTCATATTCTTAGGGGTAATAGATTTCACTATCTATTGATTGTCATTTAATTGAATTTCAATTTTTACCTGTCAATATCAATCTTCAAGAATTATTAGTTGAGGATTTGTATTCCAGATTTGTTAAAGTTGATGCTAGCGTCTGACGCAAGTTCCATTTTAATGAATATCAGGTATTTATGAACCTCAAGGAATAAATGTCCCTGATCCACTTCAAACGGTCTGCACCAGATGGGGTGGGGATCCATTCAGTTTAGGATCTTACTCTAATGTTGCAGTGGGAGCTTCAGGCGATGATTACGATATATTAGCAGAAAGTGTGGGAGATGGAAGGCTTTTCTTTGCCGGAGAAGCCACAACAAGGCGATACCCTGCAACCATGCATGGAGCTTTTGTTACTGGTCTGCGAGAAGCTGCAAACATGGCTCAATCTGCAAAGGCCCGAGGCATAAGGAAAAGAATCGATAGGAACCCATCAAGGAATGCTCATTCCTGTGCCATTCTTCTTGCAGATTTATTTAGGGACCCTGATCTGGAATTTGGGAGTTTTTGCATAATCTTTAGTAGGAGGAATCCAGACCCAAAATCTCCTGCTATTTTGAGGGTAACTCTAAGCGAGCCTCGTAAGAGAAACGAGGACCCAAAAGCAGATCAGCACTCAAACAAGATACTGTTTCAGCAGCTTCAGTCTCATTTCAACCAGCAGCAACAGATTCAGGTGTATACATTATTAACTAGACAACAGGCTCTTGACCTGAGAGAAGTCAGAGGTGGTGATGAAAAGAGACTATACTATCTCTGTGAGACACTTGGAGTGAAACTGGTGGGGAGAAAAGGTCTTGGTGTTGGAGCTGATTCAGTCATTGCTTCTATTAAAGCCGAGCGAACTGGTCGCAAGCTACCATCATCATCTACCTCAGGCACAAAATCTGGTTAGGCTCCGTAATTTCCTGATTTGATTACTCCTTACTTACCGGATAGAACCAGTAGCAACATCTCTAACTTCTTCTATATTGAGTAGGTATATTAAAAGCAAAATCCGGTGCATTGAAGCGGAAGATGATCAGGTTTGCTACGAAATCATATGTGCAATAATTTCTCTCACTTATCAAAAACAACATTACAGAGAACCTTTCTGTTGCACAGAAGGATTAAAGGACCGTTGCCGCTGAAGCAAAGTAATAACAATGGCGTCTCAGAGAGTATAAAATCAGAGTCTTTAGGTAATGGCAAATCCTTAGAGCAACAACAACAACCTAGAATAGTAGAGTCGATAGGAGGAGGTAGCAGCATGCAAGGGGAAAGCAAGTCTTTGAGCACAGGAGTTGCATCTAGTTCTGGTATTCATTTTTCGTAACTTCTTTGTTCCTTTTGAAATTCTGATCATTTACATCGATAATAACTCACACGTAGGTGGTTCCTTACATGTTGGTGGTGAGACGATGAAAAAGATTGAACAATGACTTTTGGAGAATCCCTGTTTGATACAACATCTGTAGTTCACAAAATTTGTACTTCATAATCCATTTCTATTGTAACAACTAACAAATTTAAGTTATAAATTTTTTCCTAATGATAATTTGTCTGGTATGTTTCCAGACTTTTTATTTGCAAATGTAAAAAGAAAATATTTGATTTTTTCTTGCTTCATTACATCGAATTTTTTTTGTTTGTTCTTTACCAATATAAATACAAATACCCTTTGAAAGCTCAGCTTTCAAAACTGGAACACAAAAATTGAAATTAAGTGGAAATGAAGAAGAGGAAGATTCATCATAGCGACGACGAAGAGGACGACACTTTCTACTATCGCTATTCCTCCGTCGCGGCACCACCACCTTCGAACCCTAAACACCAACCTTCTTCCTCCGCCAAATCATCAGCTCCCGGCGGCGGATCTGGCGGCTTAGCTCCTTCAAAATCAACACTCTACGTCTCCAATCTCGATTTCTCCCTCACCAATTCCGACATCCACACTCTATTCTCCACTTTCGGCAAGGTCGCGAGAGTCACTGTTCTCAAAGATCGCCACACTCGCCAATCTCGTGGCGTCGCGTTCGTGCTCTACGTCTCTCGTGAAGACGCGGCTAAAGCGGCGCGTTCTATGGACGCCAAGATTCTTAATGGTCGGAAACTGACGGTTTCGATCGCCGCTGATAATGGACGTGCGTCGGAGTTTATTAAGAAGAGAGTTTACAAGGATAAATCGAGGTGTTACGAGTGTGGAGACGAAGGGCATCTTTCGTACGAGTGCCCTAAAAATCAGTTAGGTCCAAGGGAGAGACCACCGCCGCCGAAGAAAAGGGGGCGGCGGAAGGAGGAGGAAGGTGAGGCTGAGGAAATTAGTTGGTCTGCGGCGGCGCCTTCGTTGGCTGTGGCGGAGGAGGAATTTGAGGAGGAGAATTGGGCTTCGGTGGTGGATAATGAAGCTGGAGAGAGGTTGAGAAAAAGAGAAGCAGAGGAAGAAGAAGAGAGGAGGATGAAGAGAAAGGAGAAGAAAGTTAGCTACTTTAGTGATGAGAGTGATGATGAAGATTAGCTTCTTAGATTCATTTTATGGTTTGTGAATACTGAAAGAGAGAGATTGATCAAAGTTCAGGAACAATTACAATCTTCTGGTTTCGTCTTCGTATGTGATCATGTTTGATGACTCTGGTTGTTCTGTCTTGAGTGATATAGTTCTTGGTTTGAAGATTACATTGTTGTTCATCAATGCATTTTAGCTCTTGATTTTTATGAGTTCTTAACAGTCCATTGTATCTCTGCAACTTATTGAGTTTATGTATAGTAAAATCATTTTTTCAGGTATGTGAATTGTGAAACAACACCAATCAGAGAAAAAAGAGATTGATTTGGTTTCGTCTTCATTTTACATTTGTTTGATGACTGGATATGTCCAAGTGAAGTTACATTTTGACTCATATAACTTGTGTAAGTTCTTAATTTCTGATTGCATTCTTGTGCAGCTCACTTTTTTATTTGAAGACTGCACTGTTGTACAATATACTTTGGGTAATGCACAAAGTCTTAAGAGTCTTGTTGCAGAAACCTGAAGAATTTTAAAGCTGTCCTGCTGTCTTCCTCACTCAAAACTTTCAGCTGGAACTGCTCCCGGTCTGCGTAGAGAACAAGTGTTTCATTATTTATGCATAGATTTAAGACCATAGGTGACTTTGGTGCAACATTTTTAAGATTGACTAACCAGTAACTCATGATCTCCCATGATTTCTTCAGTTAACTCAAAGATAGGTTTATCAGCACTGTTCGGAACCATAGCTGCAAACACAACTGGTTCCAGCCCTGCATTTGATCCACCACTTTTTAAAATGACATGCATTAAAGTCTCCCTTTTATTGTTTCATTTTGAATTTGTATTGTAGGTACCAGTTTCTGGGAATGCATCAATGAACATCATCATCTCCTCTCCTGTCAAACCAGATAAGAAGCAGATCCGAGGCAGTGATTCCGCGATCTGCACAGCGGATTTACGTAAGAAACAAGACAAAAGAACCTGAATGTGGAATTGAAACGCCACTTACTTTCACTCTCTTCAGGTCAGGCTGTTTTGTGGTAACTGCTTCCCATAACGAACGCTTGATCATATCGTCTGTACAGAACACAATCTGGGGTCCAAACAGCAACATAAGGTTTTATGAAATCTGCAAAAGTTTTAGGATCATGCAAGAGTCAGAGAGAGAGAGAAGTCAGATAACCTCCATGAATTCGCCATCGAGTTCCTTGAGAAGTTCTTGTATCTGCATTACAAGATGATGGATTAATCCAAAGACTCAAAAAAGCTTTGGAAGTTTGATATCCATCTAATGTATATATCACCTTTTGTGCTTCATGAAGTTGAAGGCCAAGCAACAGCAAAACCTGCAAAAAAAGATTGAATCAAAGTGTTTGTCATCATCACAGACTATCTATCAACACTCAACAGTATACAAAGTTGAAAGGGACAAATAAACTGACTGGAGGGCCGAATCGAGGATCTTGAGGATCTAAAGGTACAAACTTGGAATCTTCCTCAAGTGTCTTTGGAATCTCTTGAGCTGAATTTCTAACACATAGCTTTTGCTTCTTGAGCTTTGTGTTTGTGTGGTGAGATTTACTCTTTGTCCATAACAAAGAAGACGTAACTAGCCCAAAGATGCGAGAAGAGCTTCCTAAGTACGTATATGAAGATGATGAAGAAGTTGGCTTTGAGATTGCAGACCCCAACGAAGAAATCGACATTGCTCCTTGTCTCCTAATCTCATCTCTATCTTGCTTGTTAGATAAAATCGTTCATGTAGCCAATCATGTTTTGCCATGTGTCATGTACATAAACCGCATCAAAACCTGTTCATTACTCTTGCAAGCCTACCTCGGCTTTATTTTGTATAAACAACGTTTTAAGTTTTGTTTTATACATTTCGTTATTTCGGAAACAAACATAGATAACACATTTCGTAGTAATTATTATGTTTTTGGTGTCAGCAGAGTTTGATTTTATAACGAAATTGGGCAACCCCTACATATACTGTATCTTTCTTATGACTTATGAGATCAAATTACAGAAGAAAACGTCAATTGCTCACACATTGTTTTATGTTTGCTGCCTTTTGTTTTCATGCAACGCAAAAGAAGATGTGATCACATCTGAGCAACCAGTTCCTCTCCTCCCTGAGCAGCAACAGTCACAGTAGCATCTTCGATAAGTGAATTCTCCATCCATCGCTTCAGCATTTTCAATGCAGCTTTAGGCTGGTCCATTGGAACCATGTGTCCTGCATCTCTCACCTGTGTTTTTATGTTTAAATCATCAAACCCTTTGTTGTTGTTACATACTATAAGAAAACCAGTAGAACCAAAGAACGACTGTTGTTATTATGCAAGAAAGGCCGACCTTGAGGAAACTGAGTTGTTCATAAGTCTTTAACAAGCCTGCTTCTTTGCCATCCACAATAAACGGAACTTCTTTAGCCGCCCCAAAGTTTGTTTTCCCTGACCACTCCATTGCATTCACCCACCTCGAGTTACCTGCTCCAATTTTGTTTCCCTCAACAGTTCAAATCAATCTATTTCATTATTTTCATGTCTGGATTTGATTATCTATGTTTTGGAACTTACCGAGCCAGTTGCAGATAAGATCATATTCTCCAGCATACACAAGGAGGCTGATTCCATCTTCCAAGAGCGTGGGAATTCCAACCTCGAGATTCCTCATCCAATCTACAAGCATTGCCTGATAGACTGAAGTACTGCAGGAGACAAAGTCTATGTCCCCAACACCAAGTGACTTCCTCACAGATTGCAGATTCAAAAATTTCTCCATGTTTGAGAAATCGTAGCACAAACTTCCCACGCACTTCTTCCTGATGTCGTAATACTACACAAAGATATGTGAACTCCCTCATTAGCCTTGTTTCCTTACTTCAAATGCAGAAATATGAAACACAATTTCTTTCTACAAGTAAGGATAGAAATGGTTTGCCAGAACGAATTATATCTAGAAATCCAACGAGCAATAAAAATTGAGCAGTTCTTTTGGGCTTACGTTTACTCCACCAGCATGACTCATTACACCACTGAACAAAGAGTTGCAGACAAGATATGATGCCAAACAAGAAGTTGTGCCATCAGTTCCTGGTAAAACAAAAACACGGATTCAGGATTCATCAAACACAGAGCAATTTTAAAGATAAATTGATAAGGAATAAAGGAGTAAGTACCACAAAGCTTGATTGATAGTTCGCACAGTGGGACAATCTTTTCTAAGCGATCATGCTCTTTTTGCGTGATTAGACCCATTTCCAAAGCGTAGTCAGGATAGGCTGGGTATTGGAGTGCAGGATCTGTAAGCCCATTTCCAATAGCGAATCCCTGCAAGGTTATACTTGTGAGTACTACAGACTTCCATTAACACCTTAAGAGAGAAACAAGAAATAGTCACATGCCTTTAGGTTAATATGAACTCCCTCATTAGCCTTGTTTCCTTTATGGACTCGGGAAGCAAAAGCTGGGATATAGTGCCCAGCATATGACTCTCCAGTAATATAAAAGTCGTTTTTTGCCAACTTAGGGTGCTCCGCAAAGAAAGCCTGAGGTAACATCAGCAAACTTCATCAAGATCTTGTTACACAGCTAAGCAAACAAAGGCAGATTCCCATTTTTTCGAAGACTCAAGAAAACCAAAACAGTCTAACAGAGTTGTTGTTTATCCAATTCATAGCTTTAAAGCAGAAAAGTGCAGTATAGAAAGGAATTCAAGAGAAGATCCAGTGACCTAACCTGCAGAAAATCATAAAGATCATTGCTAACTCCAGTTTCGTCATGACGGATATCACTTTTATCTGTCGTGTAGCTGAAACCAGTTCCAACAGGCTGATCAACATACAGAAGATTGGAAACCTGCAAGACAAACTCTCTATCAACTCTCATGTGCAATAATCTGGAATATTAAGGCGGTTTGGGATTATAATAGAAAGTAATAATACCTGATCCCATCCATACTCATTCCAAGCAAGAGACATGTTACTAGTGATCTTGAAAGGACCATTCTCATAGAACACAGCCAACTCACTACTACATCCAGGCCCTCCCGTCAACCAAATCACAACAGGAGCATCCTTCTTGTTCCGTGACTCGAAGAAGAAGTAGAACATGCTAACACACACCAAGCAAACAAATCAACAAACAAAGCAAACAAACATTTATAATCTATTCCCACTACTTTGAGATTCCAATTAGAAAAACGTCACCAACAGTCCAATGTTCTAATCGAATCAAACATAACCTAGTCAAGAGCTAGCTGCAAGCTTCTATATACCTATGAACCAAAATCTAAAGTCAGATATAAACCTTGCGCCACGAGATTTCGGGAGCTTGTAATAACCAGCATGATGACCTAAATCGTCGACAGTAGGGCCACCATCGGCAAGTATATTCGGGAATACGAACTTCCGTTCAACAATCCCCGGTCCCTCCGCAGCAGTGAGAGGCAAATCAGCGACATCGATCACATTCAGATCCTGCTGCGGGAAAAGGTTTAGCTCACGGATCAGCTTCTCCGCGCGCGTAGACGGCAAGTTCGATCTCTCAAAGGTGCGATCATTCAAGAGGAACGATGAAGACGGTATCGTTGAAGCGATGAAGACGACGAAATGCAGGAGAAGGCTGAGAAAAGTTAGTTTCTCCATTTTTGGTTCTTTCAACTGTGCTTCTTTTTTTTTCCTTTTCTGAGATTGTTGTATACAACAATTTGGGGGAGGAGAGAATGTACACGTGGCAGGAACTATCACAGAAATATCTTCCGATACGTGCCCGAGAAAGTTGGGGCTATTTTGCGAAATATGAGAAATAGTGGGTGAATCTGTTACGTTACAACAAAGATAACGTTTGGCGTAGTAATCGACGGTTAGGCACGCGAGTTGAATGTGAAGCAAAAGATGGATGAGTGTGGGTCCCAGATAATTTAAAAGTGAAATAAAATGTTAAAAATATTCAACCTGCCGGAATCGAACCAGCGACCTAAAGATTTCTTTGGAATTACCCATTACAGTCTTCCGCTCTACCAACTGAGCTAAGGTCGGTTTGATATTAATATTAAGTTTACACTATATATTAAATTAATTATTACAAAAACACTTATGGGCCTCACGTGAATGTAAACCTTACATTTTATAGTGAATGTAATATTCTACAAGGTGTGTTTCTGATTAGAAGGCCCAATCCTAAACCACTATTTGTAAAGCACCTAAAAGCCCATTCGGCTAAAAAACGAAGATGACTCAAGAAATTAAGGAACCGTCGTTGTAGATACACAATGTTTGGGTTGACTTGTATTTCATTCATTTAGTCTGGTTTTTGTTTGGTTTAATTTAGTCAGCAATTTTGGTTCAAATCTCAATTTGCAGAGCTAAAAAGTTGACGACTTTTGCATCTGCCGTGCGAGAAACACCAACTCCGACTTTGGGCTAAATTTGTCAAAGAGTTCCAAACGAATTGGCAATAAACGGTAGCTCCATAGTCAGACACGTGTCAACAAGATTGTCCAACTCTCCACGTGGCGCCACGTGAACCAGTTGCTTGAACGGCTATGTTATCATCTTTCCCTCTACAATGGACCCTACTTTGTTCTATACAGATGCAGTTTCTGTGTAATTAGATGCTTTGATCCTTTGGAATCTTCCACTAGTTTCAGTCTTCACGCATCATCATATTCCAAAAAAATGAAATGAAAAAAGAACTAATACTCAAAACGTTGTCGTTTCGTTGTGCTTCATAGCTCTTCTCCTCCTCAGCTTTTCCTTTTTAGCTTCTTCATTTCTGCTTTCCAGACAGATATACACACCAGTAGCTAAAACGAAAAGACAGAATCTTTTATTTAATTCATTTTTTATTTGAAAGTACATAATTAAAAAAAATAATTAATTAATCGTGATGAGGGCGTTGAATTCGCGGCTAGTTCTGATCGACATCAACAGCTCCTGGCAAGCTTCGCGCCGGTTAATCTCAGCCACCGCAACCGCTTTTTCATCTGATTCCTCTTCCTCATTCCGTCGGACACGTGGTGCGCGTCAGAGAATCGCTTCATCGAAATCCCCGGCGTCGTCACCGTCTCCTGTTCGGAGACCATCTGATGGATTCAGTTTCGATGTTCGGTCACCGTCATCTGATTCATCGATCTCATCACGGAAGTCACCGACGACGGCTCCGCCTACGGTGGAGCTCGACGCTTTCCTAGAGATTCTTCCTCCGGCGACGAGGAAGGAGCTTGTTAAGCACGAGGCGATTGAGGAATTGATCGAAGTAGTGATGGATTTAGGGAGAAAGCCACTTGCTAGATTCCCTTCCGGCGATTGGGTGATCTCAGAGCAGCCTGTGACACACCAGGATCTGGAGCTTGCGGTATCAAAGGTATGTGTGTCTCTGATCTAAGACATGCAACTAATTTCTCAAATGTTTTAGCTTATTGCAGTTCTTCAAGACTGATAAGACTTGCTTATACTGATTATGGTCTCTTCTGTGTCTGAATCAAAATGTTTTGAATTTAGGTTGGTGATTTTTCGGATGATAACCGATCCGGGATTGACAGATCTTTGCATCGTATAAGCGCTATACGTAATCGCAAACTGCAAGTAATTGGTCTAACATGTCGAGTGGGTCGAGTAGTCTCTGGAAGTGCAGAAATTATAAGAGACTTGATTGAAGGAGGAGGATCCATCTTGGTCATTGGATCTCCTGGAGTTGGCAAAACAACTTTAATCAGGTACATCAATATGAACTTATAATGTGATGATCTTTCTGTTAAAACTGTGATTGATAAATGGTATATGACAAGATTGGTTTGTTTTGTACAGAGAAATTGCACGGATGTTAGCTGATGAACACAGGAAACGTGTAGTGATTGTTGACACGTCAAATGAGATTGGAGGTGATGGTGATGTTCCTCATTCTGGAATTGGTCGTGCCAGGCGGATGCAAGTTCCAAATGTGAATTTACAGCACGATGTATGTCTCGCAACTTTATAACCTTGTAATAATATGGTGTAGGATGGAATCAAAAGGATCTTGCTGTATTAACAAGTTCTTTATGCAGGTTATGATTGAGGCGGTTGAGAATCATATGCCTGAGACAATCATCATTGACGAGATAGGAACTGAGCTTGAAGCTTTAGCTGCTAGCACTATTGCTCAACGAGGTGTTCAGCTTGTTGCAACTGCTCATGGGATGACTATAGACAACATAATCAAAAATCCTTCTTTGCAGATTCTTATTGGTGGAATTGAGGTAAAACCTTAGACAACAACTTTGCTTCTTATTTTGTTCTGTTGTTTATCTTCTCTAACCTTAATTTGAATTTATTTTGCCCAGAGTGTGACTCTTGGTGATGAAGAAGCAAGGAAAAGAAAAGTGCAGAAGACAATTCTTGAAAGAAAAGGACCTCCGACATTCACTTGTGCTGTAGAGATGATATCGAGAACTGAGTGTCGTGTTCATCAAAGACTAGATGTTACCGTTGATGCTATACTAGCTGGTAAGTTAAAACTTAAAAGACTTCCTCTCCCAATAAAGTGTAATTGAGTTAACAAATGGTAAAACCAAACCGAACAAACTTCTTTGTTATTATAGGGAAATCCGCTCCATTTGAGATCCGTCAAATTCGTGGCGAAGACGATGTTCCTCATAAGTTAGTGACTCCCATTCCTTTGGAGAACCTTGAAGAGGAGCCTGCACCATTGCTCAACAGAGATTTCGTAAGTGAATTGCTGTCTGACGATGAAGATGAAGATTTTCTTCTCATTCGGTCTAATAAGGCCAGAAGTAACACATACACGAGCCCAAGAAGCTCACCGGTTCATGTGTATACTTACAATGTAAAGAACCTGATCTTTTATTGCCTAGTTTCTAAATGTTCCTTTTCTTATCCTTGGAAAATAATCTTCATCTTAAACAACCAAAGATACTGACTATAGATGTGGTATCATCTGATTGTTTTCTAGGTCCTTGAAGCTGATCTCCTCCAAGTAGCTGAAGTTATGGGTCTAGACGACGAAATAGAAGTGACAGATGATGTTGGAGAAGCAGATGTCATTCTAGCCTCAAGTTCTGAATTGAAACAGAATTCATCAATCCGTCGTGTTGCCAAATTACACAAGCTACCGATATTTGTCATTAAGGTATCCTTCTTTTTGCATGGCTGATTATGATTCAGCGCATTCCTTTGTTTTATTAATTTGAATCACTTCTTTCGTCCTGTTATTACCTTGCAGTCAACTACTATGGCTCAGATGGTGAAGGCAGTCCGAATGATCCTTGGAAGGGAATCATTTGGCTCAGCCCCTAAAGCCATAGAAAAATCTTCTGTTGATGATATCGAGATCAAAGATGATGCTCCTGAGAGCAAACCCAGTTTAGAAGAACTCGATGCCCTTGAGGTAACTCTCATCCCCCTCCTGTAACTATTCTCGGAATTTCCCAATAGAGATGGCTTGTTATTTCAGATCAGTCTCTTTGACCTACCAACTATTAGTTCATTAGGATTCCTACATCTCATGTAACTACTAATACAGTTCAGTGACTATAGATTAGGGAGACTTGCGAGTATAACTACTGATACCAGTTTCTGAAACGCAGGAAGTCCGTCTAGCAATCGAATATATTGTAATCCCGGGAGGTGAACCAGTGGAGCTTCTTCCTAGACGATCAGATATAATAGTTCGGCAGCTAGAGCTGGTGGAGAGTTACCAACTCGCAGTTGAGAACCTCGGCACTCACCTTAATCCGCGCCTTCAGATTCTTCCTCGCCGATCAACCAAGAAGACGTTGACATCTTCATCCCCCCAAAAATCAGCAGATGGTAGCATGGGGACTACGGGTACTCGTCTTCCTTTCCTTAAGGATTGACATGTCTGACTTCAGCATATGGACTACAGTACATACTACATAAGTTGGGGACACTCTTGAACATTGTACATTTTACTGTAAGTCTTGGTAAATAAACTGTTTATATCGTTGATCATTTCTCATTTGCAATTTATGTGTTACCAATGCAATGCTCTTTCTTATTTACCCGAGGGGGTAACTCTGTAACATTGAGGGTGAGAGTGTGCAATCTGTAGATATTTCCTTACCTCTTAATAAATAGAAATTTCTCAAATATTCCACGTACACGCTTGAAAATGTAATTGAAATGATCGATTCTTATACACATACAAACTCTGTACCAAAACCCACATCTTCTCAAGATCGTAATACAAAAACTAAAACCAGAGGTCAATTTTAACAACATTTGCATATAGTATCGTAGTTGATTTCATTATTCATGGTAGAAGGGTTAACATACAGAAAGACCAAAAAACAGAACTCTCATTGCCACCTCTTATTCTGGAACGGGAATCAGACTTGGAACATAGACATAGCTACAATTATCCAGGTCATTGTAGTCCTCATCCGCTTCATGTCGTCCTGTCCGAATTCGTTTTGTAACCCCACCTTCGCCAATTTCGTAAAGAATGATGCTAGTATGATCATCATATTTTCCTACAAGTTGCTCGCACCATGCTATGATATTTCTGTTCTTGCCAATAAAGCACCCCGGAAGAGGCAGAATATCAATGGACCGGAACAACGGAATATCAGGGAGAGTCACACTGAAATATCTGCTGAACGAAACAACCTCATCACTCAACTTGTTTGTCACCGACACATGAATCTCCCTTGTTGCTTCATTTTGTTGTAACAGAGAAAGTCTATCTCCATTGAAACATCCTAATCGTTTGATATCCCAATAGAGTGGAGAATCGCATATGCGGTTGAATGTTTCCTTGGAGAAATCGAAACTTAAAATGAAGTTTTTCTTCTCCTGCAATTCAATCCAATACATACTTCCATTCACAGACACGCCGTCGACCTCAACATCTATTTCCCCATCAAACTTAGCCTCAATACTTCTCCACGAGCCAGAATTGAATTCATAGATCTGACACTTTGGATATGATTCATCATCATCATCATCACCAAGATAAGTAAACCTCAAGATTTTGTAGTTATCACGAAATGTTTTGTCGTATCCAAACCCCAAGTAATCACTTCCCCAGTAACAAACCAACGGTGGTGACGGTTTGATCCATTTGATTTTTCTCATAACCGGATTCCAAACTGCAAGATTGGGGTCACTACCTAGTTCTTCGTAACACATGCCCAACATTAGACCATCACAGTGAATCAGAGTAAAATACTTGTGGCGAAGCTCGTTTGGGATTGTTGAAACGGCGAGGATTTCGGTCACGGGATCCAAGATTTGAACCCTCTCACGATTCTCGATTCTTAAGAACCGTTTCGTAGATTTATCCAAGTGCTTGTACATGAATCTCTTGTCGTTGCTGATGAGTTCGTACCATTTCTTGCACGTAGACTTGAATCGGAGCAAAGATTCTGCCGGAGTTCTCTGAAGTATCTCTAAGATTAAATCAAATGGCAAAGAAGAACCCATGGACGCTCGCTGTGAAAAGATCTGAATCGAAGCAAAGACTGATTCTTGAATAATAAAGGTTTCGTTTTTGTTTTCTCTTGTCAGGTCTAAGACTTTAAGCGCGGATGACGAAGAAGAAAACGAACTTATGAATCTTTTAACCTCATCGAACAGAGCAAGCAAACCGGTTACGGTTCAACATAACCAAAATTGTGAAGCTTTAACCATGATCTTGAAAATAAAGAGCAAAAGTTTTGACTTTGACCATTTTATTTGAGCAAGGAAACCGGTTACGGTTCAACCGAACCAAATTAAGGCCAAAATTGTGAACCCTGATCCTGAAAATTAAGGAGCAAAAGTTTTGACTTGGATAAGAATTCTTGTCTCTTTCTCCTTTATCCGGTAGGTTTTGGGATTCGTTAAATTGTGAGTGAACCGAAATTCGTTAAATTCATCAACTTGAGCAAACGAACCAGTTGCAGTTCAACCAAACCAAAATGGCGATGGTTTTTTAAGTGAAAAAGCAAGCGAATCGGCTACCCTTGAACCGGATCTCATATAGTAAGTATTTAGGGTAATTTAATTTCTTTTTCTTGGGTTCTAAGTTATCTTTCACTCGTAAGTCTCCTGCTTTTTCTTCTTCTTATTCTAATTTTTGGGTGCTTTTACTAAGATCCTTGCATAACTTCTTGTGAAATGAATATTTTTGGACGTAATATATGACCAAACATTGCATCTATTTTCCAAGTATGCACATGATGAACATACAATTGAAATGTTACATTTGTTCGTTGGAAGTGTTGAGGTCTTTCGATAATGATGCTTAGTTTCTCTGCTTTTGGGGTTTTAATAAATACTACATATGCGAATCTGGACCAAAACCTAAAACTTCTCAAGATCATTACAAATAAGAAAACTGGTAGTTAATTAATGTCAATAACATCTCTGGATAGTACCTCAGTTGATTTCAACATAGTTGCATTGCATGGTAGAAGGACTAACCCTCATATATCTACCTCTTCTTTTGGAACCGGAGAGTACTTATCCAAGTGATTGTACATGAATCTCTTGCTGCTGACGAGATAGTATCATTGCTTGCACGTCCATTTGAATCGGTTTCAAAGATTCGGCGGGAATCTTGTAAAATATATCTTCTACTACATCAAGTGGGAACGACGGCTGCAACAAACGCTTTATGGAATCCATGGACGCTCTTTGCAAAAGGATTTGAATCGAATCAGAGACATTGATTCTTGATTATGAAGGTTTTGTTGTTTCCTTTTTCGTTTTCTCAGTTTGGTTTAAGAATTTAAGCGCGAACAAGGGAAGAGGGAAACAAGAGATCAATTTGTAAACCGAACCACATTGTGAATCTTTAACGGTTTATCCTCATTTTAGTAATACAGAGCAAGCGAACCGGCAACGTTTCAACCGAACCAAATGAAGACCAAACTCGTATGTATAGTCATTAGTCACTCTCACTCTCATTTTTTCCTCCGGGATTCAAATTTCGATCCTGTTAGAGGGGTTCACGATGGTTCGAGCGACGGTTCTGAATGTCGGTGATCACGCCAGTGAAGGTTCGAATCTAGTCTTGCTTACGAAATCTCTCTTCGCAATCTGTTCGTCTTCCTAGTTCTGTGTTTTAATTTGAAATAGAGAGCTCACATCTCGGGATTTTCAGATGGTTTTGTTCCGATTTAGATGCTAAATTGAGTCTCAGAAACCTAATAATACCTTTGTGGATCTTCGCTAATTGTTAGTGTTTCTCTTCGCATTCGATTGTTTCAATTTCATTTGCTTGGAATTTATGGGCGCAATGTTGTTTTTCATCGATTTTATGGGTTTCTTCAGTTTTTGCTCTAATTACACGAGAATGCTAGCCTTTCCATGATTAATTACGATTAGATTTGTTTGAAATCGGTAGGTGTGCGTACTAACAAAGCTAAAGGAGAGAAAATGGTTCTGGAACCTCCGATGAACAGTGCACAAAGACGAAAGTTGGGGGATATTACTAATTTGCAGAATCAGAAGAATCTAATGAATCAGGGAGCGAAGCATCAGCAACAAGCTATATTAATCTCTTCTAAAGAAAACGCTGAAAATCTTCAAAAGGCACTGAGAAATTCTTCTGTTCGATATAGAGAAATGGATTTTTTTTCCTTGTCTTTGACTGTGCTTATTCAGGCTCTTTATCAACATGTTTTTGCAGGAAAACACAAAGCTGATGAAAGTCGTCATGGAGAGAGAGTAATCTTTGTTCTAAAATATGAAAACTTATGAGTTTTGTGTACGTTTATTTGTTGCTAATACTTATTGTTGTTTTGTGACACAGTGGAATCAAAAGTGATCTGAAGAAACTTAGGATTGAATTTCAGAAGGTTCAAGAACAGAATTTGCTACTTGCCCAGGCTAACACTCGTATCTTGGCGGTACATCTCATCTTTGTATGGTTCAATTGGAGATGATTTTGAGAATTGAGTGTGATTTCAAATTTATTTTTCATTATTCTTTCCTGGCAGGAGTTCAATACAAGCAAAGACCAAGTATGCTTTTTCTGGAACTTAACTTGCTCAAACACAGGCTTTGATCATTGATTATAAGTTCCTCAGCTGAAATTTCTGTGCATTTCAGCTGAAGGTACTTCAGCACGAACTTGGTTGCAAGAATGGGTTAGTCATGGCCAGGAAAATGCTGCTTAAGGTATGTTATCGATTTGTATGTAATTTTCGATCACCATAATTGTAAACTAAGTTAATCACTCGTTTGCCAAAAAAAAAAAAAGTTAATCACTTAAAAAATTGCCACATTTTCTTTCCAGGAGCAAACCCTTCCATGTACGCGTCATGCATCAAAAGTCAAGGTACTTATGATTATTGGCTTTTGTACTTATGGAATAGGACATTTCGACCCTACTGCTCCATTGTTCTTATGTTTTCTTCTGCATTGTTGTGACCTTCAGGCTCAAGCAAATGCTTGTGGTGGGGCTTGCAAAACCTTTCAGCCAAATGATGCAGATCATGAGCATGGTAAGATAAATCACAGTCAAAGATGAAATGTAACTCTTTCGGTTTTCATTGTTGGTTCTAGGAATCTCTTAGCGTGATCACCCTTATTGACTTTTTTGTTTCATTTTCAGCTTCCGGGAGCTCCAACGCTAACTCATTGCAAAGAAATGAGAAAGCCAACAGTAAAAGGTTGGGTCTCTCTTGATGTTTCAACCATTGTCTTATAAAAACTTTTGGACAATCTTGTTATCCTGGATTTCTTGCTTTTCTTTATAGGAGAGTTTCTGGAAGGAAGAATCCCGCCAATTCCGAGGTATTAGATATAATTGGCAGATCGGGAGAGACATGTCAGATGGAAGACAACATTGACAACAAGAAGTTGGTCTCTGATAGTGACAATGATGCTGAAAACCATATAAATGACAATGTCCAAAGCAAAAGGTTTATTTATTCAAAGCGATTAGATAACGTAAATATATATTTGTATTTCACTATCTTATTTTTGCTTCTTCTTTTTTGGGTTGTTTTTGCTACAGATATTGTGCAGGAAGACAGAGTAGCAGTTCTAAGACTCGAGAAGCCAGCCAAACAGAAACCTTGCAAAAGGTGGTTGACGCCAAAGAAATTAAGGGGGATGCAAGGTTTGTTTAACTGCCTTTTTCCACTTTCAAATTTGGGAATAGCATTCAAAGTGGATGAAGAATAGTGGAACTGACTTGTGAGTATACACTTTCTCTGTTTCAAACAGGTTTTCTTTGACAAAGCATTCTGACTGGTTAAAATCTCAAGAACCTGAGCCATCTGAAAGCCTATACGAGTCAAGGTTGGTTAACTGTCCTTTTTCCAGTTTCAAATTTTGGACTAACATCTAAAGCCTGTGAAGACTATTGGAAATGACTAGTGATTTTGCACTCTTTGTTTCAAGCAGGTTCCCTTTGAGAAGGCGTTCTGCCCGGTTAAAATCTCAAGAACCTGAGCCATCTGAAAGCTTCCATGACTCAATAGAGACAACCAAGAGGAGGAGGTCGGCAATAAGGTTAGGCTCTGTTTATAACTACTGTACCCTTCTGAAGGTTGATATAGTGCGATATGATCTTTTGCAGGTCTGCTATGTTTAATATCCAAGAGCTGGGCGTTATTCAAAACTTGAACGGTTTACCTGATGATCAAGAGATTGCTGCAAAGGCCAGGTTTGTAGAAGCACATGTTATTTCCTTTTCCACTAACATATCCCTGAACCAAGTACACTTATGCCATTTGCGGTGTTTTCTTTTTCTTTCTTTGTGGATGTCATTTCAGATGCTCTGCACGTGAACAGTCTACCGGGTCTAAACCCGAAGCAGTAGAACCACATGACACAAAAGAGATAATCGGGAAAAGCAGGTTTTGTAGTGATAGATAATTGTCTGTATTCTGCAGTATTACAGACTAAAGTGTTAAGACTGTTATCTAATGCGATTTTATTTTCCGCAGGATATCTTTGAGAAGACAGTCTGCGAGGTTTAATTTCCAAGAGCTGGGCGTGACTGAAAACTTGAATGGTCCACATGATGATCAAACGATTGCTGCAAATGCCAGGTTTGTAGTAGCTTCACATGTTCTTTCCTTTTCCAATCCTCTTGACTTATAACTTATTCATAAACCAAGTACATTTATGCTACTTCCTCTGATTTCTTTATGGATGTCATTTTAGATGCTGTGCAAGTGAACAGTCTATCGGGTCTAAACCCGAAGCAGTAGAACCACATGACATTGAAGAGAGAATCGGGAAAATCAGGTTTGTAGTGAATATAGATCAATTTTCTATATTCCGTTAAAGTAAAGACGTAAGAATTTTTATCTAAACTGGTATACTTGACAGAGTCTCTTCAAGAAGACAATCTGCAAACATTGAAACTCCGAGAGCCATCAAAGAACCTGCAAATCCGCCTTTGCATGATGACAATGTTGAGGAGTCTAGTCAGATATCATGTTCAGTTTCAATGGAGCTTAAAAGAGAATCAAAGAAGAAACCAACAGGCGACGAATCAGAGGAAATGAGAAAAACAACTGTTGGAAGACCTTCAAGGCAAGCTGCTGAAAAAATCAAATCGTACAAGGAACCTTCACTTAAGGAGAAGATGCGAGGGGGCTTCTGAGTCTTGCTAAGATCGAATACCCTCTCGTCAGCCTCGTATGTATTGGATTCTGCGACTTCACTTTTGTTCAGTGAGCTATTGCTCAATGCTGTAGATCACAATGTATATTCGTAGTTGCTTGTAGATAAAGCTAGCGAGTGGTCTTGCTACTGTACATGAAGCGGATTGGACGGTTTAATTCGGTTTGATGGAGAACCCCTCTGTGTACTCTGCTAAGTAAATTCTTTCACAATCTCATTTGTAAAGGGGTGAAATAATATTTTCTTCATTTTTTTCTTACAGTAAATAAATTAGTAAAAACAAGCTCTCTAATTATATCATGGGTAATAAAACTCGAGCGGTGGTAAAACAAAAACCTGACAGTTTTGAGTTGACAACGAACCCCATAATTCAAAGATTGGGAGACAGTGAAAAGTACACAAGTGAATCACGGTACGCAATCTACCGCCTTATTTCTTAAAAGATAATTCTAAGGATTTTTGTTCTTTTCTTGTTGTTTTCCTATAAAAGGTTTAATAATTGTTACTTTAAAGGTTTTGATTTATCAGATAAACGAATGGCTAACGACTACGTTTCCACTGTTCTGCTTCTTCTTAGCCTCCTTATCTTCTTGAGTCAGCGTACTGATTCTGCCTCTATCGTCAAGTCTCTTCCTGGTTTTGATGGCCCTCTTCCCTTTGAACTCGAAACCGGGTTTGTTTTCCTCTCTTCCTGTGATTGTTTTATCTGTTGTTCTGAGTTTGGAAATAATCTTAAGTATGTATGAATATGATTCTGTGTGAATGAAAAGGTATATTGGTGTTGGTGAGGAAGAGGAAGTGCAGTTGTTTTACTACTTTATCAAGTCTGAGAGGAATCCACAAGAAGATCCTCTTCTACTCTGGTTAAGTGGAGGACCTGGTTGCTCTTCTATCTCTGGTCTTCTTTACGAGAATGGTAATATCTAACACATCACTTCTTTTTTTAACTCATAGTTATCATGTTATGTTGTGTCTCTCTCTGCTTCGTTTTCTGTGATTTGTTTTGTTAGGTTTGGAGCTTAAAAGATTGTCTTTCTCAAACCTTAAACGATGTACACTCTGTTTTTTTTACTTAATAGAATAGAAAACATTGAATCTCGTGTCTCTAAACCGCCAAAGATGCCAACCTTTCCTGCGTTTTGAGATAAGACAAACACACCTTTAAGCCTTGATATCACAAAGGGACAAAGAGCAAAAACAGCTGTTCCAATTTGTGGTCCAAGCTTTTAACCGACTTGAGTTCTTTTTTTTTTTTGGGCAAACAACCGACTTGAGTTCTTCTCACACTAACTAGAGTTCAAATTGGTCTCGTTTTAGCTTGATCCTCACGTGCTCATCTCCACATGTTTGAATCAGGGCCTGTGAATGTGAAGATTGAGGTTTACAATGGAACTCTTCCTTCCTTGGTCTCTACTACATATTCATGGACTAAGGTAGCATAAGGTGTTTGTTTCCACATGATGGTCTATGCTCAGATCTTTTAAGCTGTGTATCATTTTTTTCTCAGGTTTCGAGTATAATATATTTGGATCAGCCTGTTGGAACTGGCTTCTCCTACTCAAGAACTAAACTTGTTAACAAACCCAGTGATTCAGGAGAAGCCAAGAGAATCCACGAGTTTCTTCACAAGGTGAAAGACTAACTTAATTGTCTCTTGAAAACATTTTTTCTTTGTGCATAGATACTTAGGAGGTTTTTCTGGTTGTTGTGCAGTGGCTAGGCAAGCATCAAGAGTTTTCCTCCAACCCTTTCTATGTCGGTGGGGATTCTTATTGTGGTATGGTCATTCCGGCACTCGTTCAAGAAATCTCAAAAGGTATGATTTTATTTCTGCAAATCAATCTCCAAGCCCTTTGCTGTTTCTATATCAAATATTTCTCTTTATAACAGTATAAACATGATGATGCAGGAAACTATGTATGCTGCAAACCTCCAATAAATCTTCAGGTTCATCGGTGTTTGTTGCTTCTTATATGATAGCTTATTAAGCATTGAAAAATTGATAGACTTCGTCCTTGGTACACTGACAAAAAAACAGGGCTATATTCTTGGAAACCCATCAACAGAAAATGAAGTTGATATTAATTATCGCATTCCATATGCTCATGGAATGGCACTGATCTCTGATGAACTCTATGAGGTATGGAAACATGAAATGTTTTGACCTCTTGTCCCCACAATGAAAGTAGATAATAAGCAATTCAAAAATCTTATTTTCTTGCAGTCAATGAAGAGAATCTGCAAAGGAAAATATGAAAATGTTGATCCACGTAACACAAAATGCTTGAAACTCGTTGGAGAATATCAGAAGGTATACACACACACACTCATGGAAATGCTAGATGATGTTCTGTTCTTCCTAGTAATCACTAATAGAGACTTTTGTGTTATTTGTAGTGCACTAAAAGAATAAACAAAGCACTTATAATAACGCCAGAGTGTGTAGACACATCTCCTGATTGCTATGTAAGTAATCCATCTTGTACTCTTTTCAACCATTGAGACGTATTTTACAAGGTTGCGTTTGCAGATGTATCGGTATTTGTTAACTACCTACTGGGCCAATGATGAGAATGTGCAAAGAGCTCTTCATGTCAATAAGGTAATATTATACATGACAAAAGGTCAAATTTTTCATATTTTTGGTAACAAAGTGTCGAACTCTTTATGAGAATCTATGATTGCAGGGGAGTATAGGGGAATGGGTACGTTGTTATTTTGAGATACCTTACAATCATGACATTAAAAGCAGTGTACCGTACCACATGAATAACAGCATCGATGGATATGCATCTCTCATCTTCAGGTCAGGTTTAAACTCTAGCTTTTGAAGAATTACTTCAAAATTCAAATACTTTTTTGTAAACTTTGTGAAGTTTTTTGTGTAAACAGTGGTGATCACGACATGGAAGTACCTTACCTTGGAACTCAAGCTTGGATTAGGTCTCTTAATTATTCTCTCATTGATGACTGGAGACCTTGGATGATAGGAGATCAAATCGCTGGGTATTACCGTTTCTTTTGTTTCGATGGGCTCTCTTTGTTAACTAATTCTATTGTTGTATGAACTCATTAGACTCTTCTATTTGTTGCAGATACACGAGGACCTATGCCAATAAGATGGCATTTGCTACTATCAAAGCAAGTCTTTTCCTTTAGTTTCATTTCAAATCAACGTTTTGAGTGCAGTTTTCACAATATGTTTCTTAATTGATTTGTGGATTTGTTATAGGGAGGAGGACACACACCAGAGTATAAACCAGAGGAGAGTTATATCATGTTCCAAAGGTGGATCAGTGGTCAGCCTTTGTAACTTGAAGCCAAAGCAATTCCACATTTCTCGTTTTCTCCAAACCAGAGAAATCATTAAAATAAGTCCAAATGTTTAAATCTTTCTTTTGGTCTGTTGGAAAACTATTGTTGGCACTAAATGCTCAGCCACAAGAGTTTAAATGGTTCAAGTTTGTGTTCTAATTTTTGCATGGCCTTTAAAACTTCTATAACGTAAATAAACAAAACAAAACTATAAATAACTATAATGGTTCGTTCATGTTCTTTAAATTCATATTACTCCGAAGAACATTTTAGACTTTTGTAAAAAAAAATGAATCGGCTCATAGCTTTTTTGTTAATTATTGCTTTGTCTTTTGGATTAAATAAAGCTTGCGAAGATTGCACAATAGTATTTCGAAACAACCTCAGTCCTGGTATTATTCTCAAAGTCAACTGCGAATCGAACAACAAAAACCGAGTCACAGGCACAGTGAAATTCCAAAGTGATACAGTTCGAATTAATTTCCGCGAGGCTGCATTTGAAAGAACAACATGGCATTGCTTAGTGCAACAAGGGGGGTATTCTCAACACTTTAGAGCGTACAGAGGAAGTGCTCCAATTCCTCGATGTGGTGAGTTACGTGTATATATTGCAAAACGTGATGGGATTTATTTATCCGCAAATGCTGGTCCAGAAAAGCTCGATCAACGTTGGATGAAAAACTAATGTTTTTTCTTTTCCTTAATGCTAATTTATGTCTATGAAGCTCAAGTTTTCTTGCATTTTGGTGCTTAATTGGTAATTAGGAATTTATGTAAATGTGAAGACCTTTTTAAAAAAAATAAAGATATGTATTTTAATAGAAATCAGAAAGATCAGATGAGATTTTTACTTTTAATTAACTTACTAAAACTTTAATTCATTTTCTTAACTTTTAAAAGAAAAAAAAAAAAGAAGAATTAAAACTAGTGAAATACTATCATTAAAAATTTAACCTATTTTAGGACAAAAATTCAAAGAAGATTTAAGGAAACTTACTTAAAGTTTGCTTTTAGAGAATCAGAGACACCAATGATTCTATATATCTCCGCCAAATGGTGTTTAAACATCAAACCAAAGTGATTCATAATCTGGCAACAATTGTTGAGGATGAGAAAAACTTTGAAAAACATATGAAGCCTAGCTATAAATATCTCCAAAGACATACACAAAGATAAGTAATAAGTATTTTGTGATCCTCCCCAAGTTTAACTAGATTGATTCAAAATAATGAATCTTGTATTTAGCTTTCTGTTTTTTATATTTGTTTTGTGTTGTGTGTCCAAAGAAGATAAATGTCATAAAAACACTGTAGCTTTTCAAAACAACCTTTTTCAAAGTCATAGTATTCTAAAAGTCCATTGCAAATCCAGAAGCGACGATTTGGGCGAACATTTTGTGAAATTTCAAGATACTGCCTACAATTTTAGTTTTCATGATAATCTCCTTTTCACGACGATATTCAAATGTAACTTGTGGAAGGGAGCTAGGATGGAGTATCATAGGAATATTACAGCATATGAAGGTGATCTTCTTTATAGATGTGGTGCATTGTACTCATGGGATATAAGAGATGATGCTATTTACTTGTCAGAAAACGATAACCCGGAGAAACTCATGTATAGTTGGATTAAAGGTTGATGTTCGAAAAGCTAAATTCTCATTTCATCTTATGAAATAATTATGTTTCCTTTTTGTGTGTTAGAATTGACAACAGAATAATGGATCTATCTATGTTTTCTTTTGATTTCGGTTTATGAGTCATATCTACATTTTCAATTTGATCTCATCGACCAAGATTTACACAGTTTGTGTCTAACATGTGGTGACGAAATTAAAGCAGCATAAATTCTGATTTGTTTTTTGTTTCTTGTTTCTTTCAAACATGGGCTACAGTGAGGTTTTTCTTTTTGTTATGATTTACAAATACACACTCTTCTAATATATATGATTCATAAATCGAAACCAAATACAATAATTGCCCGACATATTTATAGATCATGAATTTCTCAAAAAGAATGTAAACACAGTAATAGTTGCCCCGTATCCTCGCTAAGTAAATGTTGGCCCAGTTGTCAACAACTCAAGATGGATTCCTAAAGTACTTCAAATGGTTTTAAACTTTTAATGCACACTATTTTACTGGTTAAAATTCTTCTTTTGTATTTATTTTTTTCTTTTTTTCTAACGGTTAAAGCATTGAAATTTTGGTCATTATAAGTTTACAAATCTCACCTTTTCTATATCTATTAAAAAATTGAAACGAAATTAAAAATTATGCAAAAATTAAATAGGGATATTTTGTGTGAAATTGATAAAGTAAGCTAAAGATATGGAGAATGGTAGGATTGGTTTTGTTGAATAAAACAAATATCAAACCACGGAAAAGAAAATCGTAAAATGGGAGTCATATTCTCGCTAAAACTAATACATTAATGATAAAAGAATAAATGATATTAATTAGATTTTATCAAATTTCCAATCCAAATATTTGACAAACCAAAACCTGAACCGGGTGATGCTTGAAAACCGTCTTGAACCCGGATTGACTTTGAGATATTAATGCGACGAATCACGAATGTGTTGCGTTTCTGTGGGATCCGGTTGCTTGATCCGTACGTGAGCTTAATTAACAGAATATCAATTTAGAGCATCTGTCATTTCAATTTATCCACAAATTTTTTTAGTTGAGATATACATATAAAAATCAAAAATTTACATATATATATTTTCACTAAATATTTATGTTTGGTCAAAAAAAGTTTTACATATCTAAAGAATATTTGTTGTCAAAGCATATTAGAAAATTCACTGCAAAGTCCAACACAACGTTATCGATGAATGGTGTACCGTTTCTCTTTTTTTGTTTTTGCCTTTGGCCTTACCATGATGAGTAACACAGGATCCGTTAGGAACAGAAATGTACTGAGTGACAAAAACGATCTTATATATAGTCCATTGCAAATCCACAGACCAAGATATGGGATACCATATCTCTCAGGTAATCTTAACAGTATCTGTCAATATCAGAAATGTCATCAATTCCGAACGGTAATCTTAACCGTACCACGTCGAGTTATATGATATATTGATATATCACACAAAGCCAATCTTGATATCATCTGCATTGATAACTATTAAGATGAAGAAAAAAAAAATATAGAACACTGAACACGCTGATTGCAAGTTTCTATTTTTGTGGCAGAACCGCTCGCTAATGAAATCTTTGAATAGTACTATATATTTGTTATAGTATAATTCAAGTAATATCCCCTTGAAATCCTTAAGAACCATTATTTTTTTAATGGGTAAAATGCCAATCAGGTGAATGGAAAATACACAAATAAAATAGAAAAAAAAAGACAGATTTTTACGGGCAGCCTTCTAAACAACATTTACTCAAAAGTTGAAAACATTTATAAATCCTTCAAAAATATCCATTACTTAGAAAGAAAGAAAAAAACGTAAAAGGAAAGAAAGAATGAAGTTACGTGTGACGATATTTCTGATGGTTGTATGTTTATACACCGAAAATGTGATAGGAGGATCGGTGTTTATCTATAACAACCTGCCCCACGGACACTATTTACAAGTGAAATGCAAATCTGGAGACACCAATCTTGGTTTCCACGTGAGACGGCCCGGTCGGTTTTACAATTACGCTTTCACTGATCATATACTTGGAAAAACGCTTTATTGGTGTCATCTATGGAAAGGTAAAAACTGGGAGGATCATGTGGTGATCGTTGCCTACGAAAGTAGGGATTTGCCTCATCGCGACAATTGGGTGAGGTGGTCGGCCAGGGAATCTGGCATCTATCAAAATGTTAACGGTGAGGAGAGATTCCGTTTCAGGTATAATTGGGATGGTCACGTTTAAATTTGGGTTTCATTGTTAATTATGATTCCCCATCTAATTATTATGTATATTACTGTAATATAATTCCTACTAATGTTGTTATATGTTCTCTTTGATTCGATGAAGATGTAAGAATCAGATATACCTACATATTTTAGAAATTATGTACGTGTCTCTGTTAATTATTATTTTAAATGATAGATTACTACTTCAATCTAATTTTAATTAATTTTTGAATTAGACAAAAGTATAAATATATATAGTCATTAGTTTTTCAGATAACTAAATAGACCGTAACTAGTAACATGCTTCGCTTGAGTTTCCCTTAAGCCTTTCTCGCTGTCATATATCTTATGAAAGAAGACATGGTTTGCGTTGCTAAACAAATTTGTTATTTCTTGCTAATATCTAATCTAAGATGTCGACGAAAAACAAAAACTAATCTATACGAGAATCTCACTGTATATTTAGTTTTGCTAGGGATGTTTAGCTTGTTATCATCTCACATTCTAAATTAGAAAATACTTAAGAGTAATACATAGGATACATATATAAGCCAATTACTCTCTTTTTTCACCGCAAATCGTAAGAGTTTACTATACATAAACCTCTCGTTATCTATTGATGTTTACTTGAAAACTCATAAAACTTGACAGAACTAGACTAAATTATGATATAGCCACCTGAAAACTCTTCTTAATATATCAACCCAAATCCATCGAATTACACAAGAAATGTGTTATTCAGTTCCAACCCTCAGAACATAGGGTTATTTGAGAAACAATGATGTTCTCTTTGTCCATGTCTCAAATAATTTGACCCCAAAGAAAACCTCAAGCAATCGAGACAAGGAAAGGCTTATTCTTGATCAAAGCATTTTCTACTACTCATAACTGGTTGAAAAGTGTGGGATACTCAGTTTCATCTGTTTACTTCTACTTTCTCTTTTGATTTCTATATTTCAGAAACGTGCGACGATGAAAGCAGACACGAGATCAAGAACTACTCACTCAATAATTAAAAGCTTTCTTCTAGTTAAACGGAAATTTATATACCAACCGACTTGCTCTCCTTAACTCTCCCATTATCCTCTCTTGACACCGCTTTTGTACTACTTCTTTGATTTATCTAAAACTATATAAAAAAAATGGGCAACGAGTTTTATACTTTAATAATCAGAGATTTATCAACTAAATACCAAATTAATTAGATATGCTATAAATTTGTGGCTTTTCGTGGGGATTCTTTCGGTTGTAAAATAAACAATATAAAATGTTTATTAAATGATTTATATGAAAGTTATGAATTATACAAACACTAAAACTTATGTTTGCATATATTTATTTTTGTGGTCGAGTTAGAGTATCATAAACAGTGTTTATAAACTGTTTAATTTACTAGTAGTAACAAAATTAACTCTGAATTATATATTCGTAGATAATAATAAGATGAAAATATTGAATTTTAAACTTGTCGTCATGGGTCCAAATGTCCCAATAAACATTGAGCCGGTCCTGATTGTGTTATTATAGTACCATCAGTCCATCATCACAAAAATTCTACAATATCGCTACGTAATTTCAAATAATGGGGACATTTTACGTACTATGATTATTATATATTTTGCCATAAGATGTATGCATATCTGCAATACAGTATATGAATATCCTGAAATAGTACAATGTTGGTAAATAATACTACTTCATCTTCCAATAATTTAATGTAGACTATGTAGTTGTTCATAATTTTGTTTGTGACCGCCTATGATGGGTGAATATCTGACTTTTTGATAACAAAACGATTGTTTTTAGTTTTGTGTGTGGACATAAACAATGGATTATGAAGAGTGGATACTAATTTAGTAAATAATGTTACAGAAAGACACTGAATAGGCACAGTCAAATAAACTAAACATCCAAGATATATTAACAATGAACACTTATCAATGACTTGATCAAGGAAAATTTTCTTTTATTAAAAATCAGTAAAAAAAAATGCTAGTTTACATGCACTCGTAAACAAATTGTTTCCCAACAAGAACACTCAGCTTTCTCTTATAGATTTCGATTGATTAGTTTTGACATCACCTTATAGTTTTGTTTGATTATTTCTTTTTCCAAAACTTACTTATGTATATAGTACTGATTACTCAAAGTATGTACTAATTAATGTCTTTTAACAAAAAAGAAATGTACTAATTAATGTCTATTTGTATATATATTATGGTTACATGCAGTCCATGTTAGTCGACTCTTCCCTAATGATTGGGAATAAGCAATAATTAGTCACTATCATTTTTATGTAATTATTAGCTACATCCAACAATGGAGAGTAGACTTTATATAAAATTAACTCAGAGAAAAATAAACCCTGATTTCATCTATAAGAAAAGGATAATGGCCTTGTTTTATGCATATATGTCTTATGTGTGTGTGTGTGAACATGTCAAAAGGTCACTTATCAACCAAACATACTAAATTGAATAAAATGTATATTTAATTCAAAAGTATTATCAAGTACTCAACATTCATCCTAGTTACATTAAAGTAAATTAATCTGTAAAGATAACTAAACGTTTATTAATAAATAAAAAACATTTCAAGCCTATTGGTCCATTTCCATTCCCGAAATCATTATCTTTTGTCTCAGTTACCAGATTGTCCACTTTCAAAAATATTGATTGATAATCTGAAAAGTCTTGGAGATACGATGAGCTGCACTTGCTGATTCGTTTTTACTTACTAATATATTCTTTACGTGAAGTGGGTGCTCTTCACATCATGCAACCATTAACAAATCGGCATATACTTCATAATACATAAACACGCCAACATGTGTTAGTCATATTATTATATTTTGAAACTGTATCTTATAACAAAATCAAGAGTTTCAGTTTACAGTTTTTTAGGACAAACTATAGTACTAGTTGATAATACGTGCGGTGCGAATGTGCATGTATCTTGAAAATGTAAAAAAAAAAAAAGTCTACAAGACTACAAACATTATCAACTTACTTGCACTCATCAGATGTAATATAACTAACAAAGTTAAATTAATTAAGTCTTAGACATGCATACGTGATACGTCGTTTGGTATTTGATTCAGTTACAGTCTATAAGGCCAAAGTCTTTGTTCATAGATCGATTTCCACTTTCTTTCTTTTTTGGTTATATAAGATAATCTATTTTCACTTGATACAATATATGTTTGGTCATTAAGAAATTCTACTATATTTTGGAATTGTTTTCAAGCTAAGAGATGACTTGGTCATTATCCCAAATTATTGTCTCAAGTCGAGGGAATAAGTCGTCGTACTCTTACGACAAATTAGTTGGACTTAAAAGGTTTTTCTTTTCTTTCTTTCTGGTGTGTATCAATTTTAGAAATTAATAAGAATAGTGTATTTATTCATTAAACCATGTATGTACGTAGAGATGCGTACGTATACGTATTAGAAATATGCCAAGACGATACTAAAATTAAAAAAAAAAAAAATGGAGTGGAGTAATGGTAGAGAGAGACGACGAAGAGAGAGCCGTAGATTCCGTGAGAGCCAGGCTTGCACTATCATTAATTTACACATTCGTTCACCCAAAGTAATCTCTCTACTTCCATTTTTTTTTTCTTTTTCTTATCTTTTGATTATTAATATTTTCTCAACGATGGTAGAATAGAGGATCACATTAAAAAAAATCAAACCAATTTTCGAAATTTACTGAATATTATAACAAAAACAAAACATGTAGTTCTTTCAACAGAACCAATCCAAAAATAAGTTGTTATACAGAGTAAATTAAAGGGATAATGAAGAGACAAAACATACATCACTCAAGTAATTGTCTAAATTTACACATCTTTTGTTATGTTTTTTTTGTCTCTCTCTCTCTCTCCTCTCTCTAGCTCTTGTGTATTGTGATGAGTTTGCCAAGTTGGGAAGATTGTAATAGAGACAATAACAGAAGTACTAAAATTTTAGAGGCTGCAAAAAGACAAGTCCAACATATTCCACACACTTGAGAATGTGGTGTCTCTCTTTGACTCCTCTCCCTAAATCACTCTCTATTTATGTATGCATCTTTTCAATCCACACACATCTCTCTTAACACACAAATACATATTTATATATATGTAATCCTTAAAGCTGATCATCTCCATCTTCAATTTCAATTCTCTCTATTTCATCTTTTCCGATTGATCAATTCCAATATTACGTCCTTTTTTTCTTGAATCTCTCTATATACTCAATGGAAGCAGCTGCGGAGGCTGTATCAGCCGCTAGGGAGCAATCATTGATCCTTAAAGGGAAACGGACTAAGCGGCAACGTCCTCAGTCCCCAATCCCTTTCTCTATCATTCCTCCTATGTCTTCGCATGAACCGGATGCTGAAGAAGAGTCTACTAGTCTTGTTTCCAAGGAGAAGAGTCTCAATGATGAAATCAACAACAATAACATCAAGAATAATAACAATACTTTGATCAATGGTGTTACATCTTCATCTTCTGCCTCTTCATCTTCCAACAACAATGCCACATTAAAGGCCACGGCTGACGAAGAAGATCAAGATATGGCTAATTGTTTGATCCTCCTCGCCCAAGGTCACTCTCTTCCCCACCTCCAACCGCAACCGCACCCCCAACAACAAACAAGACAGCTTATGATGAGTTACCAAGATTCCGGTAACAACAACAACAATGCGTATAGATCTAGCAGCAGGAGGTTTCTAGAGACATCTTCATCTAACGGGACCACAACGAACGGTGGTGGAGGCAGAGCCGGTTACTATGTTTACCAGTGCAAAACATGTGACCGGACTTTTCCGTCTTTCCAAGCTCTTGGTGGGCATAGAGCCAGCCACAAGAAGCCTAAAGCCGCTATGGGTCTTCACTCTAACCATGACCACAAGAAGTCTAACTACGATGACGCCGTTTCTCTCCATCTCAACAACGTTCTCACCACAACTCCTAACAACAATAGTAACCATAGATCGCTTGTGGTATACGGCAAAGGTAGTAATAATAAGGTCCATGAATGTGGGATATGTGGAGCCGAATTCACATCCGGGCAAGCATTAGGTGGTCACATGAGACGCCATAGAGGTGCAGTGGTAGCCGCAGCAGCCGCCTCTACCGCCACCGTATCGGTTGCGGCCATTCCGGCTACTGCAAACACGGCTTTGTCATTGTCGCCAATGTCGTTTGATCAGATGTCGGAGGGTCCAATTCAGGCTCCCGTTAAGAGAGCGAGGAGCGCGGTTGTGTCGTTAGATTTAGATCTGAATCTACCTGCCCCGGAAGATGAGAATCGGGTCAACGGATTAAGCTTTGCTTCAAAGCAAGAACACGAACAAGAACATGAACAAACACAACAGAAGAAACAGAGAGAAGAACAAAAGTCTCTTGTCTTGTCTTCTGCTCCTACATTGGTGGATTGCCATTACTAAAATCAAAATTCATTAATACCTAATCAAACAAAATTAAGCAGAAATTGATGAACCATTTTTTTAAGAAAGTTACTGATTCCTTGCTTTGTACAAGACTTGCAAGATTCTTCTCTCTTTTTTTTCCTTTCTTACTTCCTTAATTTCAAAGGAAAAACCATATATTATACAAATATATATACTCCCATTAGGCATATGCAATGCTTTGTAATTACATCCAAGTTAATGTAAGATCTTTTGGTTACACAATATAAATAATAAAAACCACATTCGTTTACTATTGGGGCTTTCTCATAAAGAGACCACATTCCCAACATCCTTCTTTGTATATATTTAAATGAATCAACTAAAATACATAGAAATAAAAAATTTCTCTATACTATTATTTTCAGTTGATCCATTCAAATCATTTTCTAAAAACTTATGTCACGTTCATGTATACTTTTAGTTAAAGAATGTTTTTTTTTTTTTGGATTGGAAAAAAAAAAAGCTCAAACCTTTTAAGAAAATAAAGCTCATGAAAAGAGCGTGACGGGTCCAACTCTTTTTTTTGGTTAAATTTGCAATTTAAACAGATTACTTGTTCATGTTGACATTGAAATAGCAGGTCGAGAGCGAGAGATCAAAATGCAATGTATTATGCCCTTAATTTATGCTTTTATATATTTTGTTTATTAATGTCACATATCTTATTATGGATATACTTTGCAACGGATCACAAATCTTACCCTGAAATATGCAACCTGTTACCGGAATTGAAATTTCATAACACACTATTCTCAGCTCTTCAAGATTCAGTGTTTCATTCGTGAAGACGAATGCATGTTGTTCTAGTCTCGATACGAGAAACTGCGTTTATGAAAATAAGAAAAAGAAGAATAAATTAGCATGGGCTTGATTTACACCCGTCCGTCACCGAAATGGGCTACAAATAAATCATGGGCTTTTAATATTCTAACTTAGAAGAAATTTGGCCCATTGCTTAAACACGAGGCACAAACCATATATTTTTTTTGAGCCAAAAAAAAAAGTCTTGATATTTTAGCATTTTGTCCTTTTTGGAGACAGTGGTGTCAGATAGCTGACAACCTATATAAATAAATAAATAAAATAGAGTTTTCTTTTACTCTTACTTTCTTTATTAGTTTCATAATAATATGTGTAAAAGTAAGAGTTGGATATTTTTCGTTTTAATTTCTGCCTTCGAATTAGTTACGCATACAAAGCATAAGAGACAAGAGACATAGCGTACCAAAAAAGAAGAAAATAGTGCAAAAATATCATATAGTTTTCTGGTACGCCTCATCAATTCCACCCCCGTACACCATAATTATATAGAATTTCAATATCGAAATGTCGACAGCAACAAAATTCAACATGTCGAATAATATTGTTTTAAATATTCCATTTTACTAGAAGATGAAAAAAAGAGAGAAGAAAGTAACCTTTTGTCTTTGTCACCTTGACTTAAACAGTAATACAAACCCCACAAGTAAATTATTCAAGTTCAAATCGTAGTTAATGTTTATATTTGAGAATTGCAAATGGTTTAAACGAAAACCAAACTACGAATTACAAATTTGAAGAGGACTTGTACTAGAAAATAAATAGAGAAAAGAAGAATAATAAATAGTAACAGAAAATGGGAAAGATGATGATTCGTGTGGACCAAGTCTCTCCTCCCCTTTAGCTTGCCTTATTGGTAAAGTATCCTCCTGCAAGCAAACGTATCTGTCACTCCTTTTTTATTTTCTTTCACCTTCTATCTTATTCTCATTAATTCTTCTTTTTTGGTCAACTTCATGTATAGAAAATAATACCAAAATTTTTTGATATAGTAAAACTATTAGAACTGAATTTCAAACAAAAATAATACAAATTTAAGCAAAAAAATATTAAAAATAAATTTTAAAGAATATTTTTACATATAATAAATATACATAGTTGATACTTTTATATAATTATTAATTTATGATATTAATGAGACCATATATTTACATAGAACATTCAAAATAATTATTATCTTATTAATCTATCGATATATATCACTTTTTATACTAGTTTTTGGAATCTTAATAATTTATTAATTTGTAGAAGTTATTAATTTATAGAGGTTTTACTGTACATGTCAGCATTTAACTTTTGATAAGCACAAAACCATTACATATTTTCCAACCAGATTATTTTCTATTTATCCTAGCGTTTGTAAATCTTTGAACTACAATAATTTATCAAATACAATATAAGATTTTTATACTAAAGATGTATACAATGCATTTAACATTAAAGGAAACAAATAAACTCTAATCTTTTAAAAAAATACTTTACCTTTTAAAAAGAGTTATTAATCACATAAGCAATATTTAATTTTTCATTATTTTTTTCATCATCTGTCTAACATATTACTTTTTAAAAAATATTTATCGTTGGATACTTACTTTTCAGACCACACACTAGGACTAGTGGTTCCTTTATTTTACTGCATAGAACGACAACAAAAAGCTAAGCAGTAACATTTTTTAGGGTTTTATTACTGCAACACTCAAAAATGAGAAATTATTATTAAAATTGAAAATGAAAAATAGTAATCGCAATCCGAAATTACTTTTTTTCTAGCCTTCTAGGAACTCGAAAAGAAAGCAAATTTCTTGCAATTGAAGGTACCTGCTTCTCTTTTTCTGGTTTGTCTGGTTTCATATTAAAAAAAACATTTTGACAACTATATTTCTGGTTTGTCTGAAAAAATTGAGAAGAAAACCTAGAAACAAATACGGTCTTTTTTTTTTCTTTTTATGGGTCGCGAATCTCTGGCTGTTGTGTCCTCGCCGCCATCGGCGACTGCGCCCAGTACTGCTGTGTCGGCTACCTCGCTTGCTCCTGGCTTTCGATTTCATCCGACTGATGAGGAACTCGTGAGCTATTACTTGAAGAGGAAGGTTCTGGGTAAACCTGTACGCTTCGATGCGATTGGAGAGGTAGATATCTACAAGCATGAGCCCTGGGATTTAGCAGGTTCGTTAGGTTTCTTCTTCTTCATTTCTGCTTATCTCTATGATTTGGGGGTTTCTGTGAATTTGATGCTTCTGATTTGGGATTTTTGTCGCCTGGGCTTATTGGTTGTTCCGTCTTCTGGCTCAATTCTGGGAAATGAGTTTAGCTTTTACGTGCTCCGATTCGTTTTCTGGGAAATTTTTTGTTGCAGAGAAGATTCTCTGTTCGTACCTGGCGCTAAGTTTAGGCAATTAGGCTTTAACACTGTGAAGACATTCCATCCAATTGACTTCTTAACTGAAGAAAGTCGAATTTTCTTCAGATTGCTTTAAGAATTTCGTGTTTGCTTGTGCTACAGTTATGTTTGCTTGTGCTACAGTTATGTTTGCTTGTGGATCAGGAAATGAAGTTTGTTGCTTGTGTGTTTGGCTATCTGAAGTGTTCTCAAGTATGATCTGAAAGAAAAAAAACCTTGTGATGTGTTGTGTGTTTCAGTGTTTTCGAAGTTGAAAACTCGGGACCAAGAATGGTACTTCTTCAGTGCGTTAGATAAGAAGTACGGTAATGGTGCTAGGATGAATCGAGCAACTAACAAAGGGTACTGGAAAGCAACTGGAAAAGACAGAGAAATCCGCCGGGATATTCAGTTGCTCGGTATGAAAAAGACGCTTGTTTTCCACAGCGGGCGTGCTCCAGACGGCCTTCGGACTAATTGGGTCATGCACGAGTATCGCCTTGTGGAATATGAAACTGAAACTAACGGAAGCCTGCTGGTATTATGTTGTCCAAAAGAGTTACTTTTGAATTGGGGTTATCTCATTTTGTAAGAATCCTATCTTATCTTACTTCTTTGTCTGGGTGCAGCAGGATGCATATGTGTTGTGCAGAGTGTTTCACAAGAATAACATTGGGCCACCAAGTGGGAACAGATATGCGCCATTCATGGAAGAAGAATGGGCTGATGGTGGAGGAGCTCTGATTCCAGGAATAGACGTTAGGGTCAGGGTAGAGGCTCTACCACAAGCCAATGGAAACAACCAGATGGACCAGGTTTGTACTTTCTTTATACTCAAATGTTTCTTATATGCATAACCTCTGTGATACATCCCTCTAATGTGAATCATCTCTCTTGATTCACAAGATATTATATTTCTTATTGCAAAAGCTCTTTGCTTCTCTAAGTGCTGTTTCAGTGGGCTGATTTACTTAAACTGCACAATTCCATTAAGTTTGCTATCACCTTTTGTAGAACTCAGCTCAACCTTACAGCTTTATCTAATGAAAGGTCTCTCTTGATTCACAAGATATCTAATTTTTCTTTATGGTCCTTTTTCTTTGAGATTTATCCTTTGATTACATGATATTTCAGACTTACAATCTTCGTTTGGCATTAAAGGTGCTCAACAAGAGAAATATTTATTGTGTTTTGGTTAATCTGCAAAGTCGATCAACGCGTTTTGGTTTGAGATATTTTATGTCTGTTGGGGTTCACATAACTTGTAATTTGTTGTAGGAAATGCATTCAGCAAGCAAGGATCTCATTAACATCAACGAGCTACCGAGAGATGCTACTCCAATGGACATCGAACCTAACCAACAGAATCATCATGAGAGTGCCTTCAAGCCACAGGAGAGTAACAACCATAGTGGTTATGAAGAAGATGAGGACACACTCAAACGCGAGCACGCAGAAGAAGATGAGCGTCCTCCTTCTCTATGCATTCTCAACAAAGAAGCTCCACTACCTCTCCTGCAATACAAACGTAGACGCCAAAACGAGTCCAACAACAACTCAAGCAGGAACACACAGGACCATTGTTCGTCCACAATAACAACCGTCGACAATACAACCACCTTAATCTCATCATCTGCTGCTGCTGCTACCAACACTGCCATCTCTGCATTGCTTGAGTTCTCACTTATGGGTATCTCCGACAAGAAAGAAAACCAGCAGAAAGAGGAAACTTCTCCTCCTAGTCCAATTGCATCTCCTGAAGAGAAGGTTAATGATCTCCAGAAGGAGGTTCACCAGATGTCTGTTGAAAGAGAAACTTTCAAGCTTGAGATGATGAGTGCAGAGGCTATGATCAGCATTCTCCAGTCAAGAATCGATGCGCTGCGTCAGGAGAACGAGGAACTTAAGAAGAAGAACGCCAGTGGACAAGCTAGTTAAACCACCGCAACATCTCTCCAGGTGTCTTCTTCTTCTTCTTCTTCTTCTTTGCCTCTTAGCTGTAATCTTCTTAATAGTATGAGCTATGGATGTAGCTTCTTCAGACGGATCAGAAACCTTATGAATCTCTGTTGTAAAATTAGGATAAAACGGAACGGAGCCAACCAACTAGGTCTTTTTATTTTATCCTTTTTTACTTTGGATGTTTCTGCATCTTTTGGGAACATTTTCAGGCTGATCCATTGTCGTATATTATCATCTATCTATCTAGTCTTTTCAGACAAGAACTCGCTTTTGTTTGGTTTCCTCTCAAGAAATGTTCAGTCTCCATAAAGAAAGCTTTTTCCTTGGGGTAATCATTAGTGGTCAGATATGAGGGCATAATCGTCATTGTCATTTGAAATGACCTTCTGGTCTTCCGGACAAGAACCACTCTGTTGCTTGATGTTTCTGTGTGACTGTCTCCACAGTCCACAGGGAAGAGAGCTTCTTAGGTAAAGTCGTGATTAGTGGAAATGATTGAGGGTATAATCGTCATTGACTAATTCAGCGTTACGATTTAGGAATGTGGTTCCGTCAACGACGTTAGAAGACTTTTGTTACACGTAATTTGCAATTATTTGTTTTTTCTCTAAAAGCGAAAAGCGCTTGGTACGATTCAAGCCTGGATTCCATCTCTCTCCCATTAAGTTTTCAAGAAGAAGTTTTGATCACAGACGTATTTTCGAAATGGTTTCATATCTTACTAGGCAATGGAATTTCGTAGGTGTTATAGAGTTTGGTGTTTATATTTTACTTTTAACTACATCGTCCTATTATACGGAACCTGTCTTTTTTTTTTCCACACGGAACCCTGAATGATTGTACTTTTTGGTAGGTTTGTTCTTTATTCGAGAGTTGTAAAAAAACATTATTTACTTTTAAGATGACTACGAAAGTGTAATTTACTAAATTACTTTTCATTATTTACTCCCAAGTATAATTTACTACAAAAAGCTACGCAGTAAAATTTTGCTAGGGTTTATTACTGCGACATAATGAAATGTAAATCGAAAATTGGTATCGCAATCCAAAATACTTTTTTGTTGCTCTCTACTAGCCTGCCTTTCTGGGAACGCGAAAAGAAAGACAAAATTTTCTTGCAATTGAAGGTACCTCAAATCTTGTGCTTATCTCTTTGGTTTCTTCTTCGTCAAACCATCTGCCCAACTTGTGTTTTTGTTCTTCAGGTGAGGTTTGGTGAAAGGGAAATTGAGAAAACCCTAGAACAAGTACGGTCTCTATTTTGCTTTAATGGGTCGCGAATCTGTGGCTGTTGTGACTGCGCCGCCCTCGGCGACTGCTCCGGGTACTGCTTCGGTGGCGACCTCGCTTGCTCCTGGCTTCCGATTTCATCCGACTGATGAGGAACTCGTGAGCTATTACTTGAAGAGGAAGGTTCTGGGCCAACCTGTACGCTTCGATGCGATTGGAGAGGTCGATATATACAAGCATGAGCCCTGGGATTTAGCAGGTTCGCTGGGTTTCACTTCCACTCTCTCTTGGTTTCTGTGCATCTCTTCCATTTGGGGGTTTTCTGTGAATTTGTTGCTTCTGATTTGGGATTTTTGTGGTCTGGGCTTCTCTCGCTTCTTCTGACTCAATTCTTGGAAAAAAGGTTTTACCTTTTTAGGTTCCGATTCATTTTTCTGGGAAATTTTGTTGCAGATTCTCTGTTGTTACATTTTGCTATGTTTAGGCTATAACACCGTGAAGGTAGTATTTCATCTAATCGACTTCTTAAGTGGTTCAAATATTCGTTTTTTCCAGATTCCGTTAGAATTTTATGCTTACTTGTGCTATAGTTTTGTTTGCTTGTGGTTCAGGAAATGTAAAAAGTTTGAAGTTTTGAGTTAAGTCTGGTTTTAAGTAATTTCTTAGTTGTGTTGTGTGTTTAAGTGTTTTCGAGATTGAAGACAAGGGACCAAGAATGGTACTTCTACAGTGCATTAGATAAGAAGTATGGAAACGGTGCTAGGATGAACCGAGCAACTAACAGAGGGTACTGGAAAGCTACTGGAAAAGACAGAGAAATCCGCCGTGACATTCTGCTTCTCGGTATGAAAAAGACACTTGTTTTCCACAGTGGGCGTGCACCAGACGGGCTTCGGACTAATTGGGTTATGCATGAGTATCGCCTTGTGGAATATGAAACCGAGAAAAACGGAAACCTGGTGGTACTGTATTGTCCAAATTACTTTCGAATTTGGTTTATCTGATAATTTCCAAAAGATCTCAATTCTTTGTTTGGGTGCAGCAAGATGCATATGTGTTGTGTAGAGTCTTCCACAAGAATAACATTGGGCCACCAAGTGGGAACAGATATGCTCCGTTCATGGAAGAGGAATGGGCTGATGATGAAGGAGCTCTGATTCCAGGAATAGACGTTAAGCTCAGGCTAGAGCCGCCGCCAGTAGCCAATGGAAACGACCAGATGGACCAGGTTTGTGATTTCTTCTTACTCTGGCTTCATTACCCAAACCTTATTAGTTTCATTCAATATTTCTTGTATGCAAAAAACTCTGTTGAAATACTCTCTTTCTTAGTTTTCCATTGGGCTGAGTGAGTTTATTTAACTGCATTAGTCTATTTATGAACCAATCTACTATTTCAACGTTATTTAGTGCAAATGTACAAATTTATCTGATGCATCATTTCTCTTGTTTCACAAGATATTATATTTATTATCTGCAAAACTCTGTGTTGAAGTGAAGCTTCTCCTAATAACTGTTTCAGCGGGCTGTGACGCTAGTAACTCCATTTAGTCTGTAACCAACTCTTGTAGAAATCAACCTTATAGGTTTATCTGATGAATCAACTCTCTTGATTTAGAAGATATCTGAATTTTCGGTGGTCTTTTTTTTTTTTGTTTCTTGGGCTTTATTCTTAATCATACTGATTACAAGATCGTTCAAACTTTGCATCCTCATTTGACCAGCAATTTTACTGTGCATCATATGAACTCACTTAATTGATCAGTAAATGTTGACCAGAAGTAGAATGATTTGTTGTTTTAGTGAAAATGCAGTTTTAATCCTTCATCAGCAAAATTGATTGAAGCATTTGGTTTCAGATAATTTATGCGTCGTCTGGGGTTCACTTGTAATTTGTTGTAGGAAATCCAGTCAGCCAGCAAGAGTCTCATCAACATCAATGAGCCACCGAGAGAGACAGCTCCACTGGATATCGAATCGGACCAACAGAATCATCATGAGAATGACCTCAAGCCGGAGGAGCATAACAACAATAATAATTATGATGAAAACGAGGAAACACTCAAACGCGAGCAGATGGAAGAAGAGGAGCGTCCTCCTCGACCTGTATGCGTTCTCAACAAAGAAGCTCCATTACCTCTTCTGCAATACAAACGTAGACGCCAAAGCGAGTCCAACAACAACTCAAGCAGGAACACACAGGACCATTGTTCGTCCACAACAACAACTGTCGACAATACAACCACTTTAATCTCATCATCTGCCGCTGCCACCAACACTGCCATCTCTGCATTGCTTGAGTTCTCACTCATGGGTATCTCCGACAAGAAAGAAAAGCCGCAGCAACCGCTACGTCCTCACAAGGAACCTTTGCCTCCTCAAACTCCACTTGCATCTCCTGAAGAGAAGGTTAATGATCTCCAGAAGGAGATTCACCAGATGTCTGTTGAAAGAGAAACTTTCAAGCTTGAAATGATGAGTGCAGAAGCTATGATCAGTATTCTCCAGTCAAGGATCGATGCGCTGCGTCAGGAGAACGAGGAACTCAAGAAGAACAATGCTAATGGACAATAAAGGCTCTAAAAACATCTCTCCAGGTTACTTCTTATTGCCCTTCGCCTTTTATTTAGCTTTAATCTCCCTAATACTATGACCCATCTACATAGCTCCTCTAGACAGATTGCGAACTGTGTGAATCTCTGTTGTAACATAGGATAAAACGGATTCGAGCCCCTGAGCTGAGTGTTTTATCCTTCTTCTTTTTTTGTGTGGATGTTCTTGCATCTTTTGAGAACATTTTTTAGGTTGCTCCATTGTCATATATCATCTATCTATCTAGTCTTTTCAGACAAAAACTATCTTTAAGTTGTCTCGAGAATGTTGTCTTCATAACACACTGAGCCTTCTCTGGGGTAGTAGTGGTTAGGTACGAGGGCATAATTGTCATTTCCTTTGCATTATCATTTAGATTTCCAGACAAGAAGAACTTTCTTTGTTTAAAATAATTGGGAATTATGTTCGGTCTCCGGTAATACCGTGGTTAATGGTAAGGATATTTTCGGCTAGGATTACGAATGTGGATGCGTCAGCGACGTTAGAAGACTTTCGTTACACGTAATTTGCAATAATTTTAAAAAAGCGAAAAAGTGTTTGGTACGATTTTTTCAACTTCAAATATATTCTCTATTTATTTACTCTATTCAAACAAAATTGCATATAGTATAGAATTTTAGTCATCTTGATATTTATTGAAGTGGATAAATCTTCATTTGCGCGAACCAACCAACTACCTCAACAAATTCTAGAGACTTTAAAATTGATGACTAGTGCAAGACTTCCACGTGTCAGTTTAATAAAGACTGTCACCCGAAAACAGTCACAGCCAGTCACATGATATGCTCTCGCGGCACACTTTCCTGGAATATTAAAACCTCACGGCGTGAAACTTCTTTCGCACATTTTCTAGCTACGGTCGCTTAGCTCCGATTGGTTCGTCGTCACCATCACTCGTCTTCAACGATTTGCTTCTTTTTTTTTTCTCTCTATTTAGTCCCATTTTCCTCAATTTCTAAACCCCTTATTTCGAAATCATTGTTTTGCTCTTTCTTTTGATTCGAATTCGACAGAACAGCTCTTTTAAGTTATTCATAAACCTTGTGTTTGAGTTTTGGTCCATCGAGTATATGGGTCGTGGCTCAGTAACATCGCTCGCTCCTGGGTTTCGTTTTCATCCCACAGACGAAGAACTCGTTCGTTACTATCTGAAACGAAAGATCTGCAATAAACCTTTTAAGTTCGATGCTATCTCTGTTACCGATGTATACAAATCTGAGCCTTGGGATCTCCCAGGTCAGTTCTTCAATATGTTGATGATTTGATCGATATTGTATAGGAACCGATGATAGAATTTGAATTCTGTTTTGTATTTTGGTGGGAAATAGACAAGTCGAGGCTGAAAAGTAGAGACTTGGAGTGGTACTTCTTCAGTATGCTTGATAAGAAGTATAGAAATGGATCAAAGACGAATCGTGCGACTGAGATGGGATATTGGAAGACTACAGGGAAAGATCGAGAGATTCTTAATGGTTCAAAAGTCGTTGGGATGAAGAAGACTCTTGTTTATCACAAAGGTCGAGCTCCTCGTGGCGAAAGAACCAATTGGGTTATGCATGAGTATCGGTTGGTTGATCAAGACCTTGATAAAACTGGTGTTCACCAAGTAAGACTTTGATCTTTTTGAGTTCCTTGTTGTTTAATGGGATTTGTGTTGTTGACTTTGTTGTGGAATTGTGGGAAGGATGCGTTTGTGCTTTGTAGGATTTTTCAGAAGAGTGGCTCCGGACCTAAAAATGGAGAGCAGTACGGTGCTCCGTTTGTTGAGGAGGAGTGGGAGGAGGAGGATGATATGACATTTGTACCTGACCAAGAAGATCTTGGAAGTGAAGATCATGTTTATGTCCATATGGATGACATTGATCAGGTTTGTGTTCTAGTATTTGATATCTCTTGATTAGCTTTTGGTCGAATGTTGTGTTCCTTTGTATTCATTGAGGAATGAAAGAAGCTTGTGAAAATCTCTCCTTCTCATTCCCTGATTTGGTCAGAGTTCCATCTAGGCTGTTTATTATGTTCTTCTAATTTTATGATTCGAATTTTATATCTTGCAGAAGTCTGAAAACTTTGTGGTCTATGATGCCATTCCTATTCCGTTAAACTTTATTCACGGGGAGTCGAGCAATAATGTTGAAACAAACTACTCAGACTCCATAAACTATATACAACAAACAGGAAACTATATGGACTCTGGTGGCTACTTTGAGCAACCAGCAGAATCTTATGAGAAAGATCAGAAGCCTATCATCCGTGACCGTGATGGTAGCCTTCAAAATGAAGGAATTGGATGTGGGGTCCAGGACAAGCACTCGGAAACTTTGCAATCTTCTGACAACATCTTTGGGACTGATACATCATGCTACAATGATTTTCCAGTTGAGAGCAACTATTTGATTGGTGAGGCGTTTCTGGATCCGAACAGTAATCTTCTGGAGAATGATGGTCTGTACCTGGAAACAAATGATCTCAGTAGTACTCAGCAAGATGGTTTCGACTTTGAAGATTATCTTACCTTCTTTGATGAAACTTTTGATCCTTCGCAACTGATGGGAAATGAAGATGTTTTTTTCGATCAAGAAGAGCTCTTTCAAGAGGTATAAAACTTTCTATTTCCACTTGCTTTTGTTTCCTTTATTTTTTAACTCACGTTTCAACCAATAGGTTGAGACTAAGGAACTAGAGAAAGAGGAGACTTCAAGAAGCAAACATGTGGTGGAAGAAAAGGAAAAGGATGAAGCATCTTGTTCAAAACAAGTTGATGCAGATGCAACAGAGTTTGAGCCAGGTAAAGAATTATGTTACCACAATCAGACTTTACCCCCATTTGTTAATAGGTGTGACGTGTTCTGTTTAGATGATGGATCAATTTCTGAAAATGCAGATTACAAGTACCCGTTACTAAAGAAGGCAAGCCACATGTTGGGTGCTATTCCTGCTCCGCTTGCAAATGCTTCTGAGTTCCCTACAAAGGATGCAGCTATCCGGTTACACGCAGCACAATCATCAGGTTCAGTTCATGTAACCGCAGGTATGATCACGATATCAGACAGCAACATGGGCTGGTCATACGGCAAAAACGAGAACCTTGACTTGATCCTTTCTTTGGGGTTGGTCCAAGGGAATACCGCCCCCGAAAAATCAGGGAATAGTTCAGCATGGGCAATGTTAATATTCATGTGTTTCTGGGTTCTTCTACTCTCAGTTAGTTTCAAAGTGAGCATTTTGGTCTCTTCCAGGTGATAGGTAACCCTTTCTTGTTCAAACAAGACTTTTGTGTTTGTACATTGATATAGATGAACTTGCAGTGTTCAATGTTTTATTCTCTAATAATATTGAATAAACCCCATATTCTATCATGGTTGACACCCCAAAAAATCGCATTTTATGTCACAAATACAAAATATTGTATAAGTATGTTCGAATCGGGTTCTTAATTTGATTTTAGTTTGGATTCTTTTCTTCTATTGTTTTAAGTAGATTAGCTTGTCTGTGGAGGACCACCAATATATGAACGAACTACGGTTAACAGAAATAAAATCCATTGTAATTGTTACAAAATTTAAATTTTAAAATCAGAGAGTAACAACAAGACAACTCCCAATGATCAAACCCCCTTCAAGCAAAAGATCGCAACACTCGACCTTTCCCCAAATCTCTCCTTCTTCACGCCTCTCCACAGTAATCTCCGCACACCATAATTCTCTTTTCTGAAAAGAAGCGTCGTCATCGTATTCCAATACCACTATCAAAAAAAGTATCAACATTTTACCGCGACTAACAATGTATGACTCATCACCACCTAAGGGAAGTTTTTCAAGACCCTTCACCACCCCCCAGGTTCTTTGCTTGGGATCATATGTTCTTAAAATATATTTATGGCGATCGTAGACGTACAATATGTTTCCCATAACACATTCATTGTCGAACAAATGATAATGCTTGATCTCCTCCTTGTCCATTAATATATCTTCCATTAGTTTGTGATCGCAGTTATTCTCAAAACTGCTGGGGCCCCTACCTGCAGACCCAAGTACGACGATTAGAGGGATGTTGTTTTAGTGACTACCGGGACCAACATAAATAGGGATCCTTGGGTGTATACTTGAAGAACAGAAATAAAGAATAAACAAAACCATTTAAACTATAGTTGTTTTATTGATTTTCACTAGGGATCTTTTTCTTTTTTTTTTCTTGTTGGTCTAAGTCATTTATCAAAAAAATATGAAAAACTTGCCTGCCGTCGTTGATAAACTTGTGAGCCACCTATCATCCGCCTCCCAGCCTGGTTTCGTACCATCCGCCCACTTTTCCGTTCGTAAATCAAATTCCACAATGGTAGCCGATGCCCACACCCTTCCGACAATGTATATCTTCTCGTCAATGACCTTAGATACATTCGTCATAAGCCCAACCGGCATGTCGGCAACAAGACGGGTCGTGTGAGTTCGACAGTCGATGCATAACGCAATCGATGATGGCGGTTGGGCTTCCCACTCCTCAACATTCCAGTCGTATCTTCCACCCATTACAAAGATGTTGGAACCCACAACAACATAGCTTGCTGCTGTGGGCATAGGCGGGAGTGACGAGATAAGGACCAACCGGTTTTCAACAGTGCCGGGCATGTTTCTTTTGGTTCTCCGGTTAAGACTATACCAACGAGCAACTTCGAGTATACAATCTTCGATGAGAACATACACACAATCTTCGGTGCAGCCGAGGAGGGACCGTGTCTTGTATAGTCGAGGCGACGCAACGAGAGATCGGAATTGCTTAGAGACGAGGGATAGCATCGAATGGTTGTACCTCGGGACACGTGGCGCTATACACTCCATGATCACGTCGTCTGGAATTGACGTCATCACAGAAGGTGGTGTCTTCTCCTTCTCGTCTTCGGAAAGCATCTCCCAATATAATATAAAGAGATAGGCTCAATCGACAATATGATGTTTTTTCTTCTCAGCTTTGCAAATGTACATATATATAGATGAGATGATGGAAAAGATGGATACGTAGGTGCAAGGATGATTCATGAATAAACATAATTATACAAGTTTTATCCGATGAGATCTTACTGTTAGCAATTATTTTAAATTTAATTATTTTCTTAGTGAATTCTATTCCATTTATGAACTTAAAATTAACCTTCAATATGATATCTTAATTTATAAATAGGAAATCTTTCATAATTTTAATATATGGTGCTTTTCTTTATATTTTACTTAGATCAAATATTTGCTTCTTAATTACTATAAAATTATAAATGTCTAGTTGTGGTCCAATACATATAATTATTTTATTAAAAAATGAAAACTAATTTTCTGTTTCAAGAATTTTTGTTCTATTTGGCCCACAAAATTTCATCATTTTCAGAAAAAAGAGTAACATTGTAGATAGATTTATATATAACATATTACTAGGAAATTGTGTATTATCTTTTTTACCGGGGCAAATCTTAAAATTCATAAAATTTATCATGCATCAGACTAATACCACATTATTAATATAAAAAATAGTTTTAGTGTACTGTTTTTTAAAAAAAGAAAAAATTGAACTAAAATAGATCCAAAATCTTGTGTCTGGAGAAGTAAAATTATTTGTAGAATGATTGTAAAATGATCCCCACGTTAACATCCATCTTGTGAAAATAAATACTTCAAACCATGATATTTCTCACGAATAACAATTTCAAGAAGAACTACAGTATCACGTATCTCCCTAATGATAGCACAAGATCCTTCTTTATAATTAAAATAGTGAACTGTAGAAAGTCAGAGAGCAACATAGTACACACACAGAAACACGTATATGTGTATCATGTATGTGGAATAGATTCATGTATGCGATACCCAAATGATCAATAGGGTTTTATGACTCTTCTTGTTTCATCTCGGTCTTGATGGCTAAAGCCAAGTGATCATAAGCTTGAGACCAAGCACCTTCCACTTCTTCATTGTATTTCTCCCCCAACCCCTCTTTCAATGTCCTTAGCAAAGCTTCTTTCACCACCTGCTTTCACATTCACACCTTATTAAAATGCGTTCAAATCGAAAATCAAAATCAGCCAAAATTAATGTGTATATATATTTTTTTTTAACATAACAGACCTCGAAGTGAGGGTCAATAACGCCGCTTTTGAGATGAATTGAGCCTAAATATTGGAGGGTTGTGTCAGCCACTACCACCTTTCCTTCCTCCCTCAGCTGTATAGCTGTTTCACATGTCTACACACAAACAAAATAAAATAAAAATTCATACATGTTATGCAAAGTCTTTTTCTTTTTTGTCTGTCTAAAACATGTTATGCAAAGTCTTAGAAGCCAAAAGTGAGTTGAACCAAACCAAGTCATAAACCCAAATTTAAAAAGTAAACGGAATTTGGTTTATATGGTTCTATTATAATAAGATTAGCAAAAAAGTAAAAATCCATAAAGCGACCCGAACCACTTGGATTCTTCAGTAACAATTCTTTATTGACAGAGAAATCTATGTTTGTTCTTAAAAATAAAATATCACAGAGTATTCTTTACTAGTATGAGATTTTTATTCTCAAAGAAGAAGACAAAGCCAACTAGCCAAGTTCAAACAAAATCGCAACTTGTGTGCACATGGCTGCGTCAATAAATGACAAGAAAAGTTAATTCAGACTACTATTTTCTATTATATATAAATGGTATATAATGAGTAAATAAAGATTCTTAGCTGTAAATAATGAAACATTCTACTTTCAATTTTAAGGAAGTGTAAGATAATGATACAGTATATGCAAGTGATTCACATATATGTAGATGTGGAAAATCGGAAAGTAAGTAATTACCATCTTGAAGACTTTAACAGCATGAGCTTTGAGTTTAGGATTGTTGTGAGGGACTTCATCTGAGTCTCTTAGGAAAGAGAACAAGCCTTTTGCTGCTGGTGCTATCTCCAGTATCCTATCACAATTATATTGTTCATTAGCTCGCATATATAAACAACATGTAAAGAGCTTATATATAACTAAGTATATATGGTTACTGTGAGAAGAAGTGAAGGCTGTATTTGGGGATGTCTTGTTTCAGTATCTCCCACGATTCCTTCACCAAAGCTTCTTGCTTCTCTGTAAACCCAATCTCTCCCATCTCTTTCTCTCTTTCTTTTTCTCTCACAGTTTGAAAAAAACACGAATATTTGTGTGTTTATATGTCTGTGTATCTATATATATATGGTATTCAATGGTCCTTTGGTTGGGTCTGTGAGCTACTTATGTAGAAGATTCTCTCAAATTTTATTTTATTTGACTAAATATGTTTATTTTGTAGTAAAACATCTACTACCTAAAGGCATAGTCTCTAAAAGGTGGACACGCGTAGCCAAGAAATATGGATACACATTATGTCCGTCCGATCAGTCTAGATAGACGTAGGATAATACATGAGTTAGATTGATACAAATAAGTTAAGATTAAAAGGAACAAACAAAGATAAATAAAAACTTGCATTGTCTTCTGCGTAGTAAAATCTCCATCCCGCATAGCTTCAATCATTTGTTCTTTTCTACTTTCACACAAAATCAGCTGTATAATTAAGAAGAAAGAAAAATAGTGACAATAAATTCAATTCATCGCTTAAAAAGTAGTTAATAAAAAAATAATTTAGTAAGACACAAAAAGAAAAAGAAAAAACTCACAGCTTCATGTAAGAGAAGCTGACAATTCCTATTATATTGAGCTGTTCGCTCGTGAATCCTCTTCTCTTTCAAACAAAGTTTAGCACCTGCATGACAAGATTCAACACACATGTTTTAAATTGATCCATAAAAGATAATAAGATATTTTACTTTTTCGTGCTTCAAAATCAAAAGATGTTTCATACTTGTTTTGTAACCTGCCAGGTAACATGTTTTGTAACCTGCCAGGTAACATGTTTTCGCTTCCTTGTACTGTACGGCAGCAGAGAAACCTTTTCTTTTTGTTCAAGAGACTCGAGCGTCTTGAGGTGAACACACATTAGTGATCAGAAAAAAAGAATGAGAACCACATTATTGGGTGCTTTTGAAAATAGATTCAATGTCACAGAAAAATAAATAGGAACTTAAAAACATCAATTGCCAATATATATGATAATACCTTGTGTAGCTCGTCTATTGACTTTTGGAGAGCATAAAACTTATTGCTGGGTCTCCCGGCGAGCCAGTTAACCAACATGGTACCAGCGATGAACTCTGATCTCCTTTTACCAAAATCCAAACAATCAAAATTCGTTTTTCAAAACTTAAATCGACAAAAATTAGGGTTTAACCTAAAAGGCTAATTAAGACATTAGTTTCTTGACAACAACGGGAATAAATTAATTAGCGTAATATATCAATTTCTTTTACGTTTGTAATATGCTCCCTGAAGTTCGAGATAGCAAACGTGACGGATGCGAAGACCTGACAGAAATCGAACCTTTCACTAACTATAACGCATGCGGTTTCTGACTTTCTTGTTTACACTAGAGTAAAGTTTGTATGTAAAACTCTACGGATCTTGCCATTTGCCTTGGATTAAACCGGCCCGGCCCGGCCCATTACCAAAAAGAAAGAAAGGTCTTTCGTCCCCCCACTGAAAACAGATAGAGAGAAATAGTAATTATTTTGGTTTTGGTCTTCCTAAATTTGTTTTGTCAAAGATGTGTTAAACTTTTCAAGCTTTAAATTGATGCTATTTCTCTCTACAGAAACTCAGATAATTAATAAAGAGTTTTAGGTAAGAAAACTTTCGTTTCGAAATTACTCCCAGAGCGACAATTCATCACATTCCCTTTGTTAGACCACGTAACGCATGAATCAAGAAATGTTGTAGCTCCTCTTCATGCGACATGATGATGATACCATATGACTTTTTGTTTGTTAAAAAGTGACAACATGGTATATGTACACACTATTTAACTTCTATTAAAGAATACATATCTCAAGCAATGATAGAATAAATGAAAGAAGAAACTGACAATCATGAAAGAAGTAAAAAAGAATAGCTTGTGTTGCTTATTGGATGAGTTGCGTAGACATGGCTCCTCCTTCGTCGCAGGACCATCGTATCATTACTATATATATTTAATTTCCAGTCAATTTTACTGGTCTAATGAATAACGCCCATTAATTCCATGTTTTGGTCACAGAGCCATTTAATTACTCTATATGTATTTAATTTCCATTTAATTTTGTTGGTCTGGTGAGTAATCGCCTTATCTTTCTGTCCGCCAATTAAAGAATTTTAAGTTTTTACTTCTAAAAAACAAAAAGGTTGTTGAAACTTGAAAGAGATACACATGCATGAGGTTACTGGTTACATATTAAAATGTAACACATGCAATTTACTTAGCGAGTCTACCACAGTACCATGCATTTACTAAATAGTAAATACTACAAACATTAATTTGGTGTATCGTTTTGTTTGTATTCATTGCTAAATTTTACTAAATAACAACTGTAAATTTTGAAAACAGTCTAAATTAAAACATGTTAACACTTGCATATTTTCTGGTCATGAAACAAATTTTCTAAAGGGTGATGATTTTGAGATCATAAAGAAATAAAGTAAGAAACGATGAGAATCAACTTCGATATTAGAATTCTTTAGGAACATTTTCTTTTAATATCTTCAGATCCCAAAGTTGCGTCCGCCGCTCTATCGGCCGGTCAAAAAAGTCATAAACAAGCATGAATTACAGATCAATAAATTTGATTACAATATAACTGAGTTTTGTACATGTACATGCTTTTTCTATTGTACAATTAGAACATTAATTTAAAACATACTATTTCCGTCAATTAATTTTGTTTTAAACATATATTTTCATCAAGGCTTCATTTTCTTTGCGTTGTTGCTTTCACAATTACACGTAGGACACGCAACTGATACATCTCCTACCAAATTAACACCTAAAAACTTTTAAACGCCATTAGCATTTTTGATAACCCAATTTATTGCTGTCATTAATATTACGATAGATTTAAAAAAAAATCCTTCTAAATTTAACATCTTACAGTGAAAACCCGCTTATATTCAAAGTTTCAAACAGAGTATATTTTCGAAACGCTACACAATATTAATGTTTTTTCGACTGGTATCTTATGTAATTGTGATTTCTTATGTACATCAGTTATCTAACTGAGAAAAATATATATTGTGAGAGGTACCAAAGCGTTTTCGGTTCAACCTAGATGAATGAAATTGGAATCTAAGATACAGTAACATAATAAACGTTAAATGTACAAATATCGACTTGTATATTAAAAAATAAACTCTATGACATTATATTGTTTGAGACTATACGAGTAATAGTTATCTTTTGATTTGATTGCCATCATATTCTCACATAAATGCAATGATTTTATATTTAAAAGAACATGTACCACCCATTGCTCATGAAGCAAGCAATGCTTGATCACTAGCTAACATCACTGTAATTTAATATATTGATAAATAACTTTTTATCAGGCGACATATATACAAAAGTTTGTTCAAAGATTTCATATACATGCATGCGTCATATATAACACAATTTTTTTTTTTACCAGGAGATATTTTGATCCTTCATATTGGCTGCGGATATTTTACATCATATCGGTCATAGTAGGTAAACGCGTTCTTCAACTTTAGAAGTCGACAATATATGTTTTGAAACTATTTTTTCCATGAAGTTGGATGATAAAACGATCTTGTCTCTTATAAATGACATAAATATCACATTATTGTATAGAAAACTTGGCAATTGGAATTAAATTTCATTTATTACTCAATTTACAACATCGACCCCTCCATGCGAAATTAATATGCGCGGTTGCAGAAAATTATCCATCCATATTCATAATTAAATTAAAAATATTTAAAACCGAACACCAACAGATAATTAATTTCACAATATTTCCAGTAAAACTGTAAAAAAATGTAAATATTGAATTAAGCCTCATCTTCGAGAACAATAAGGGTAACTTCTCCGCCGTTTAGCCGTAGTCGACGTCTCATTGTAGACGGAGGAGAAGAAACGGTCAATCTCTTCCCGATTCATGATTATCTCACAAGTCGACACTAAAAGCTTCCTCTTGCACGATCTGATCATCAGAGCCGCCGTAGCCGACGGTGCTGACGGTGGTGGCCGGGGTTTTCTCGGCGGAGGAGGTGGAGAGTCTACGACGGCGGGAATCTTGTGTTCTTGGGATGTGGGTGTGCTGCAGCGGAGGTCATCTTCGTCGTCATCACCTTCGTCCTTCTTTGTTTTTGAGGTTTTGGATCGGATCTTGATGGGTGTTGGGAAATTGAATTTGGACAAATCTTGTAGTAATTCAAGATCCATATCTAAACTTGTGTATGTTTTTGTTTTTTGGGAAACTTTTTTTCTTTTGTGGATGTAGAGAAAACTTCTTGGAGAAGTGAGAGGTTGAGAAGGGTTTGTTATATGTGTTTGTGTCTTTACATACACGTATATACATACATAAAGTTAGAATGTCGCATTTAGAAATGAGAGTTACTTTTTGGCATGGAAAACGAAAATAAAATATAAAATATAGTATGGAGTAAGTAAGGTAAAACTATATAAAATGGGAAGGGAAAATGGACGTAACTTCCGAATTTAGAAAAAAATATATTATTTACTAGGGATGGTAAGTTACTTGTATAGTTTGTATGTATTTGTGTTTATGTACAAAACTAGCTAGAGCACATGTGATTCACAATTTGTAAGGGTTGCCTAATTTTGTTAGTGATTGCTTAAAACCTTTGGGATGACCTTAGTAAGATGACTAGCTATATTAAGTTTTGTACTGTAATATTTGTTGAATAATAAAAAAAAGTGAAAAAAATGACTGGAGATTTCCCAAAAAGTTTACAAAAGACAAATGAAACTCTAAAGTTTGGAAGTGCGAGTGAATTAAGGAGGGCCATAACTCATGAAACAAACGCAAATGGTGTTCTCGTACCATCGGTCTCCTATCTAAAGACGTGTGGGTTATGGTCTCAACAAGAACATTAAAGTGTGTCTATATAGAAACTTTTACTTAATAAAAAAACTCGAACCATCAAAGTAATAGTAATACCATCTATAGGTAGTAAAGAAAAGTACACACATATATATACAAATTTTAGATCAATGTCTTATCTTAGATCTCAAACATAAAGTTTGGTTAAATGTGTGTCTTGTACCTATTACAAACCTAAAAACATGGCATGTGATTAGATTTAAAACTAGTCCATGCATCATTATATTTTATGTAAACAATTGATTGCATCAGTTTCTGTATCCTCTACTTTAATAATTACTTAATGTCCAATGTGAGAAGCTGTATAATTTTTATGTGACATTATGATTTCAACATATACGGTGGACCCACAACGTTTTACACGCCAAGTTTAATAATGTAGAAAAAAATGTAAGCCTTTGCCATGCCATAGAACAATTATTAGACTTGTAACATGAGTTTGCTTTGCTTACTCATCCTAAACACTTTGCGTTTTTCAACTTAATGTAAGATCTACATTGGTTTACAAAATCTAATTATTAAATTACAACCGAAAAATAGATTTGGTACGATTATAAATTTAGTTTATACTTTGCTATACGTTGTTGATGTTCTTTTTGTCTTCATTCTTAGAATTATCAGTACTCTTAACATGTACACAAACTCGCTAAGCTAGCTGTATATTTATGTAATTAATTATTACATTTGCTGAGTAATTTTACGGCAAAATATGACATATTTTGGACATGCCACGTAGAAAAGCATGTGATGATGATATATACTGTATATAGAGTAGATCTGTGTAAGTGAGTCAGTGGTAATATCTAACTAAAAAAGTACAGAAATGGAAAGATCTATATGATCTCTCTCGCAGGATCTCAATCTCTGGCCCTTTTTTTTGTCAACCCTTCTTCCTCTCTTATTATGTTCTTCTCTCTCTTTTCTTTTGGTTACTGTAATTTGTTTTTTTGTTTATTGACATTGACACGTTTTCTTGCTTCGATTTTTACGGAAAGAGAGATATGTATATGAGGAATTAGGATAAGTCGATGTAATTTTGTAAGGCCACGAAACCATACGATCACAATCAAACAATCTGTAGCATTTAGAATCCATCAATTATAATCGATGTTGAAGTTTCGGTGGTCCAATATACTTACGGTTGTTAAAACTTTGGCCAAAACGAATCGTCTAAAAGCAATACCAGATTTAAATGGAATGTAAATGGAAAAGGAATCGAGAAATAAGAACAACTGATCTTAAAGTCTCACAATGTCCTACAAATTAAAAATGCACTTGTAATAATAGTAATAATAATTAATTATATTAAAAAAACTCCTTGCAATAAAATCATAATTTATGTAATTCAAAATAGATCTTGTCTGAATTAGTTTCAACATATTTCCTAGAAATGCAAAGATTAATGAACAAAAGCAGGACATATATAATAAATCAGATTAGAGAACTTCTAGATCTAGTTCTATTACTTAGTCAATCGATTAAAAGTTCTATACACTCAGAAAAAAAAGGATATATATTCATAATATAGACAGTTTAACAACTTGAGTTGAAGGAAAGATTCTCACATATATTTTCGAGGCATAAGACACGATGGCCCTACCATTACAGGATGATAACAAGGAACGAACATTGTAGACACAAGAATCACTGTTACAGGTTGGTAACAAAGAAAACGAACCTAAATTGATAAGAATGAACGTGTCTTTTTTTTTTTTTTTTTTGGCAATCCAAATTTTGTTGCATATGCATAGGATTCCAAATCATTTCTGTTTGTTCTTTTGTTTCGACCGTGTTTTTTTGTTAACTTTAAATTATATAAGTTAGATGCATAAAATTAGTACACACCCATATAGAAGAAGACAAATAATCATGTGTCTATCACATGAAATTAAACTGTTTGAGTATATATATTAGACCGGAATTTAATATGTAATTTTACTAATTAAAAAATGCTTTCAAATTCGTAATAAGTCGCAAATCAAATTTCGTTGTTACATTTTTAAAAGAAAGTATTTCTTCTTTTCAAGGAAATATTTTTTAAACAAGATCAATAAAATACGTATTCTAAATATAGATTAACTCTCTTGTTCCATGTGTATCTGTGTTTGGTGATGTAAAGAGCTCATTTACAGACATTTCTTTTTCTTGTAAAGCGGATATATTGTAATGATCGCATGTGAAACGTAATTACGTAAAGCGACATGCAAATCTGAGTTATGGTATATTAATTACAGTTTTTGTATTGACGTGAATTTTAAAAATGAATTTGTTTAGCATCCACTGCCGTTTTAACATTTTATTCGTTGTAATGTACAATGTCGACAAAGAAAGCAAGTGAAACGTAACGTGCATGGCCTCCAAATCATGAACTTATTCGTAAAATATCATTTCTATAATAATATAGTTTAGCTATATATCGCAATAATAAATAGAAAAACCATAAAATTCCAAAGAATATATTACCAATCGACACCAAAAAGTAAAGATAAGGGTCATAATGGGCTCTCCCTTGGATGGTTTAGAATCTTCGTAACCAATTGTCTCCCTAGTCCCTATTATAGCTTTGAGAGATGAACGAGTAATACTGTATCAATCATACAATATATATATATATATATTAATTTGACATATATATTAGAGCTAACCAAAAACAAATATCGCAATAGCTTAGATTAGTGAATGATAGTTAATTGTTACATTTGATAACTCATTATTAGACCGCCAAGAGTCCCATCAAACTAGCAGGTTCATGCGGCCACGCCGGGACCAAGATCTGGTTCTTTTATTTCCCATAACAAGAATCTTTTTCATTTTATTTATATTATAGAGAACTTTTAAAGCAGTCTGGTTATGTTGGATCTGGAGGAAAATCAGGAAAGTACATTTGATTTTTTAAATGTACTCATATGAAAATGTAAACAAAACATGAATAATCCTTTATATATGGGAGTGGGACCTAGATTTTTTTTGTTGCTATTTAACAAAACAACATTTCTCCAACATTCTGAAAAACAGGATCACTTGTTTTGTTTCACTGTACAGTAGAAGAGTTTTCACTAACTAGTAAACTAATTAATTAGTGATTTTTATTTTTTTTTAATCAACTCAGGCCTAATTGAGATAACTTGTTCGTGGGTATCAGGCCCAATATAAAGTATTCTAAGGCCTACTCAATAATATCTCCAATATTTTTATTTTCGGACAGATCATTTATTTATTTTTGTAATATTTTGTTTTTTCTTCTCGTAAAACCCTAAAATATACAAAACCCTCAAATTCAGTCTACCAGCGAGGATCGATGTCGGAGCTCACAGTATCTCCTTTCACGCATTAACTCAATTTATCTGCTAAACCCTAAATAGCTTCACGCCGTTTTTCTAATTCTCAATCAAAGCTTCACCGCCGCCGTGTGTTGTTCTTTCTCCGAGTCGTGTTCTCTAATCTCAGGTGAAGCTTCTTTCTTCAATTTGCCTTTGGTTTCGTTTCGAAAAATCATGTCTTTTCTAAGATTTATCTCCGGTGCTAATCAGAATTAGTCGGTATCTAATGGGTTTCTGAATTATCTGTCTGGTTTGGTATCAGTGTTTAATTGTAATTGAGTTGTTTGGTTCGTTTAGGTGATAAGGATCAAGATGGAGATTAGTTCAGAGGATAACAATCTTATGGAGAAGGTTTTGCCTCCTGTTGAGCAGGTACTAACTTGGTTGGTTTTGAATTCTTAACAGTTTATTATTTGTGGGTTTTGGCAAAGTTGAGGACTTTGATTCAAATTTGTATGCAGGAGAGTGATGTTGAGCTGGAGACTAAAGTTAAGAAATATCTTAGAGGAGAAGGTGCTAATCTTGAGGTATATATATGTTTATATAGCTTTTGATGATTGTGTCTTTTGGTTGTGAAATGCAGTGGTTGAGTGTTTTCTTTGTGTTCCACAGACATTGAAAGATAAGAAACTAAAGACTCAACTTGCTTCACGAGAAAAGTTGTATGGGAAGTCTGCCAAAGCTGCTGCTAAAATCGAGAAGGTAAGTTTACTCCTTCATTTAGCTCTGTGTGGATCTTGTTTGACCCTTTTTCCGGTGCTTCGTGAAGATGAGATAATCTGTTGTGTATCTCTGTTTTCACATCGAGCAACTGTTTTTAATTCTTCTGGTCTTGATGGTTCAGCTTGTTTTGAGTTCTTAATTATTGTCTTTTGACGTGGTTGTGTTTTTTTGTGTGTGTAGTGGCTCTTGCCTGCTGAGGCAGGTTACTTGGAGACTGAAGGTCTAGAGAAGACATGGCGAGTAAAGCAGACAGATATTGCCAACGAAGTAGATATATTAAGTTCAAGAAACCAATATGACATAGTGCTCCCAGGTATATATGCTCAATAGCTTTTTCTGAAAGACAATCATATCTTATCTATGTAAAATTTTAAGTTTGGTTAGTCTGTGGGAGAAATATCCTCATTGCAGTTTGTGCTTCTAATTCATTTTACTGACACCGGTGAACATATGTAGATTTTGGCCCGTACAAACTTGATTTTACTGCAAGTGGTCGGCATATGTTAGCTGGTGGTCGCAAAGGTCACCTTGCTCTTTTAGACATGATGAATATGAGCTTAATTAAAGAGATTCAGGTCTGCTTTTCTATTTTATCATAATTTTTATCAGTGCTTGTTATTTGTAAAATTTTATTTGGTTCTCAACAGAAATTGATGATATCTGCAGGTAAGAGAAACAGTACGCGATGTTGCATTCCTGCACAATGATCAATTCTTTGCAGCTGCACAGAAAAAGTATGTATTTCAATGCTAATACAATAAACATTTTTGGGCCTTGTGATTTGGAGGTGCATGGTCTAATATCTTATCTTGTCGAATTTTGGCAGGTATGCTTATATTTATGGGAGAGATGGAACTGAGCTGCATTGTTTGAAGGTGAGATTATACATTTCGGTTGAACAAAAGAAACATATGCCTAGTGTTCTTGGTTATTGACTCTAAACTTTGTCTATCCCAGGAACGTGGTCCAGTGGCCAGACTTCGGTTCCTAAAGAACCATTTCCTGCTTGCATCAGTAAACATGTCTGGGCAGCTACATTATCAAGATGTAACCCATGGAGGCATGGTCGCTAGTATCCGAACAGGTAAAGGCCGAACAGATGTAATGGAAGTGAATCCTTACAATAGTGTTGTTGGCTTGGGACATTCCGGTGGAACTGTCACAATGTGGAAACCCACTAGCCAAGCACCTCTTGTCCAGATGCAGTGTCACCCTGGGCCAGTGTCATCTGTCGCATTTCATCCAAATGGTCATCTCATGGCTACATCCGGTAAAGAGCGTAAAATCAAGATCTGGGATTTACGTAAATTCGAGGAAGTTCAGACTATTCACAGTTTTCATGCAAAAACGCTGAGTTTCAGTCAGAAAGGTTTGCTAGCAGCTGGAACTGGATCGTTTGTTCAGATTTTAGGAGATTCGAGTGGTGGTTCTTCACATAACTACACTAGATACATGAACCACTCGATGGTGAAAGGTTATCAAATCGAGAAGGTTATGTTCAGACCATATGAGGATGTTATTGGAATTGGTCACTCGATGGGTTGGTCTAGCATTCTAATTCCAGGGTCTGGAGAACCCAATTTCGATTCTTGGGTGGCTAATCCATTTGAAACATCGAAACAGAGACGGGAGAAGGAAGTCCATTCGCTTCTTGATAAACTTCCACCTGAGACAATCATGCTGGACCCTTCAAAGATTGGTGCGATGAGACCCTCTAGGAGGAAAGAGAAGCCATCAAGAGGAGAGATAGAAGCTGAGAAGGAGGTGGCCATAGAAGCAGCAAAGAGCACTGAGCTGAAGAACAAGACGAAAGGAAGGAATAAGCCGAGCAAGCGGACTAAGAAGAAGAAAGAGATGGTGGAGAATGCAAAGCGAACATTCCCGGAGCAAGAGCACAATACCGCGATTAAGAAGAGAAGAATCGTAGAAGATGCTGCTGCTGAGCTACCAACGAGTTTAAAAAGGTTTGCCAGGAAAAACTGAATGGGTTTTCCACCTTGAGGCTTGAGCGTTTTGATTATCTTTCTCCTCACTTTTGGCAATTTTGTAGTATGGGAATTGTTACGAACTTACGATATTGAAGTTTTGTTTTTAGACAGGAAGACAGAACATCGAACTATGTAATGAGGCTATGTTATATTTTCTAATTCTATTCAATATGAAATAGCAAATCAGCAAAATAAACAATTAAGCAAAAAGTTGCAGTACTTCAATTGAAGACAACAAATTCTTTTACTTGAAATATCTACTTAAATAATTCTCACCGTAGATGTAGATTTAATTTCTTTTCAGAACATTCCACATATGTATTTCAAAAAGAACCCAACTTAAATAACAACTATATGACTCCATAACTTTAAAACTAAACTGCATTTTTTGTTCACTAGTTAGTTGCTCCATTGACAATAATAAATTGAGCATAGCAGATTTTTTGTAAGAAAAAAGTTATGATACTACATTTGATGGCCCTCATCTTCTGTGTAATTAGGTTAAACTTTTTTTTGTTCTCCTGTGTAATTGTATACTTGTTTCCTCTGTATATACAATTTAAATGATATATCCATGATTATAAACTAAACCAAGAAAAAGAAGTTTATAACACAAGGAACAGCAAGTTCGACGGGAACCGGATAATACAGAAGCATCGTAAAATAAAAAGCTGAGAAACATTCATTCTTCAACAGGTTCATGTACAAGTGAGATAATCAAAGCCCTCTTAGTTAACCAAGGCTTCCATGCGTCGGACCACTTCCCCATTGGACCGGAGGTGCAAATAAAAATTAGGACAAATAAATATAGGCTGGCTGGCGAACAACGGATCAAGTTCAAGGTTCGAGCTATAGATTTTTGTCGATAGGCTTGGGTTCGAATCGAAAACATTTTATCTAATTTTATGGCCCAATAGAGAGTGTTTCCAAGGCCTACTCAAAATCTCCATTATTATTATTATTATTATTTTCTTACAGCTAATTTTATTTTTAATTAACGAAGAAGAAGAAATGATGAAGAAAGTGTCACATTCATTCCTCCGATTCTTCTTCTTCACCTCCCCTTCTTCGAATTTCTCTCCTTCCCTTTTCATCCTTTTGAAATTTCTCGTCTTTCTTCTTCGAAATTGGAAACTCACAGCAGCACCTGAAAAATAACATCATAAGCTTCAAGATCCAATTTGGGTCGTTCTGTGTTTTCTTCTGATGGGTCTCGTCGAAATGTAGAACAAGTTTGGAGATGTTGACAATGGACAAGGAATTTGATTCAAAGCTTACTCTTCAAGGGAATTCATCTTCAAATGGTGAAACTATTTCCAGAAGCAAAAGCTTCGCCTTTAAGGCTCCTCAGGAGAATTTCACTTACCATGATTTCGAGCTCGGCAAGATCTATGGCGTTGGCTCTTATTCTAAGGTTTCATTTTTTCTATTCTTTTCACATTTTTTTTCCTGTAAAAATCTCATCTTTTCTGCAATTTGGTTTGAATCATGAATCAATTCATATCTTGGAGATTTTTTATGGGAAATGGAAAACTTTTTCATTGCTCTAAGTTAACTTTAGCTGGATTCTGCTTATGTGTAATTGAATCAGGTTGTTAGGGCGAAGAAGAAGGATAATGGAACTGTGTATGCCTTGAAGATCATGGACAAAAAGTTTATCACCAAGGAGAATAAAACAGCTTATGTCAAATTGGAGAGGATTGTTCTTGATCAACTCGAACATCCCGGGATTGTGAAACTCTTCTTTACGTTTCAGGATACACAATCACTATGTAGGTAGTTTCTATTCAAGTGGCTTTGTTTCAGTAGACCATTAATTGTTTTCACTAGTGTGTGTGTTTGAAAGGCTGTAATTATGAGTGATACTGGGTCATTCTCATTTTTGTAGACATGGCGCTTGAGTCTTGTGAAGGTGGGGAACTTTTCGACCAAATCACCAGAGTAAGATATTATTTGAGAATCTAGGAGATTGATTCATATTCTCAAAATGTAGTTGCGTTATGGTTTTGTTTTGTGTTTGGCAGAAAGGTCGTCTATCTGAGGATGAAGCTCGGTTCTACAGTGCAGAAGTTGTTGATGCTCTTGAGTATATACATAATATGGGACTGATACATCGAGATATTAAGGTAGCTTCTCTTTCACATATCATCTCTTATAAGATCCAACAAGGGCATCATTTTGCTAACAATTATCCCTTAATTTTGATTGTGTAGCCGGAGAATCTGTTGTTAACTTTAGATGGGCACATAAAGATTGCTGATTTTGGTAGCGTAAAGCCAATGCAAGACAGCCAAATCACAGTGCTTCCTAATGCGGCTTCTGGTAATATGAAGTTCATGATCCTTTTTCTATATTCTTGAGCTTAAGGTCTTTTCGATAGTTGTGTAAACTTGTGAATTATGCAGATGATAAGGCGTGCACTTTTGTCGGGACGGCTGCATATGTTCCTCCTGAAGTTCTAAACTCCTCTCCAGCAACGTTCGGGTAAGAGTTTTGTGTTAGAACAAACTTTGACCACTATGTGATGAATATATGGAGTTTTTTTTTTTTGAAGTAGTCTTTTAGTTATGTGGATTACTACATATCCTCTTACTTAGAACAATTTTTCTTTGGTATTTCTGGAACTTATTCAAACAGAAATGATCTCTGGGCACTCGGCTGCACTCTGTACCAAATGCTTTCAGGAACTTCCCCATTCAAGGATGCAAGTGAATGGCTGATTTTCCAAAGAATTATAGCTAGAGATATAAAGTTTCCAAATCATTTCTCAGAAGCAGCAAGAGACCTCATCGACCGATTGCTAGTAAGATAGGCTTCACTTTTAGCCAGTCTTTTCTAGATCAAAAGTCATCGTTATAATTGTTTTGTTGTGGTTATGGTTCATTTCAGGATACAGATCCTAGTAGAAGACCAGGAGCTGGATCAGAAGGTTATGATTCTCTCAAGAGACATCCTTTCTTCAAGGGAGTTGACTGGAAGAACCTAAGGTCACAAACTCCTCCAAAACTAGCTCCAGATCCTGCGGTATTTACCTTCTTTAGTTACTTCTAATTGCCGCACCAAAAAAATTCCCGTCTTGTCCTTCTCTTGAGTCAGTTTTATCTTTTTCAGTCTCAATCAGCATCTCCTGAGAGGGACGGTTCTCCATGGAATCCAACACATGTTGGAGATACCTCAGTCTTGCAGAACGATGGACACAATGGACTCTCTGAATCCTCAGGTTCCATAACTCGGCTTGCCTCCATAGACTCTTTCGATTCAAGATGGTGAGACTCTCCTAGGCTTTTACTTCTTTTTCACGAAAACTCTCAGTTTTAAAATCTAACTTGGTTTTCTAATGTTTGAATCGTAATGTAACAGGCAACAGTTTCTAGAACCGGGAGAATCGGTTCTAATGATATCAGCAGTGAAGAAGCTACAGAAAATCACAAGTAAGAAGGTGCAGCTAATACTCACCAACAAACCAAGACTGATATACGTTGACCCATCAAAGCTTGTAGTAAAAGGGAATATTATCTGGTCTGATAACTCCAACGACCTCAACGTTCAAGTCTCAAGTCCTTCCCATTTCAAGATTTGCACAGTAATACCCAATCCAATGGCTCCCTTGTTCAGGTTTTTTCCTCTGCAATTGAAATGTGATTGTTGATTCTTGTTTTTGTTTTGGCAGCCGAAGAAAGTTTTATCGTTTGAAGATGCGAAGCAAAGAGCTTTGCAGTGGAAAAAGGCAATCGAAACTCTTCAAAACCGTTGAGACTCGTAGCTGATGGTGTCAATTCATTAAGTTCCTATTTTATTTTTCCTCCCTTTTCTTTAATTCAATTGATTACATCTCATATGCAAAGAGAAGAAGAGTCTTCTCTGCATTCAAGACATGCCTCGGGCCGTAGGTTTCTTCTCCGATCCCAGAAGATGATAACTAAGAGTTGCATTACTCTGTTTTGGGTCCAGTGTCAGATTTATGAATGACAGTAACCAAAGTAAAAGTGTAAAACCTAAGCTAATATGGATCGGTTTGCTGTTTCAATTTCGGTTTGGTTCCGTGTTACTCAATTATATTTGGTTTAAGTTCTTTCATTCGGTTTTCTGTCCAAGATGAAGAGAGATGGAGAGAGTTAAAAGAGTTATTGTACGACTCATCAACTTGCGCAAACACAACACAAATTGTACCAAAGTTTGTCTGTTTCGATTCTCTTAGATGAATAATCAACTAGGGTTATTATAAGAAACTTAAAAGGCTAATAGTAGATTTATATGAAACTGTACATCACTTTCAATTTTTGTTTTTAACCAAAAAGAATCATAAATCTAAATCAAATATTTTGAGGTTAAGAAAAACTGATGCTTTTAGTTTTAGCTATACACAAGAGTAAAAAAAAAAGAAGATGTGACTCCCTTGTTCCAAAAACTAAGGGTGTCAGTTTATATGGTTATGCTCCCGCCATTTCTTCCGACGGTTTTTTATTGATGATTCTGATCCTCCACTGGCTTTATTCTGTTTAAAAATTACATCTTCCTTCGGATTCTGATTCACTCATTTAGGTTGGAAATAGCTATCGTAGATGGCAAGCCGATCAAACGCATCAAAATTTGCTTTTAACCCGACAAACTGACTTCCGACATGAGCACATCCTACTTCAGGCCATCGACATACTCCTTCTCTTGTACGCAATGGACACAACGCTTCACAAACTCGCCCTTTCGGGTTTCCAGATGTATTTTCTTCAGGCATTAGTGAGATTGATACAGAAACATCTGAGTTGTTCCCGTGTCTGTTTCGTCTCCTAGGGTTATTCTCCAGAGAGCTCCTTGGGTCATCTTCGACATCAGATGTGGTGAAGTTAATCTTGCACCCGAGTGATTGTACTGCTCGGGTTAAAGCTGCATATTCCTTGGTAGCTCGATTTGCTGATTCTCTAGCTACCCAACTCAAATGCCTTTCTCTTAGCAACTCTGCACTTAATGACTCCATTGCGAAAGATATCTCGTCCACTCTTCTTTCTGCTGCTTCTTTCTCCTGTTTCAAATCAATTAGAATGTTAAAAACTTTGATACATTATAGAGCCATAGAGAGCAGGTAAGGGAGATTAGTTAATTAAGTTACCTTTTGCATTTCGGAATATTTCACTGTCATGGCTCTACATTGGACTCCAATATCTGCAGCTTTAGCTTCCTCAGGACAAGCCCACCGGAGATGGAACTGGGGCCAAAGGGTAGGAGCTAGAGATGCTGCAGGAGGTAGTAATGGGCCGTCATACTTCAAAGGATCATAGAATGGGTTACAATGGACATGAGAAGTTGCACTAAATGAACGCAGATCAGTCAAGTACGCCCATAGGCATCCACAGGCATCAGCAATCCCACATTGTTCCCTCTCTTTTTCACTGAAATTTACACCAGCTCAGATATTGATAAATCATAATACCAATTATTTTCAGAATCACTTCAGTTTGGAGCTTCAAAAGAAAGTTTTACCTGTTGCATAAGAAGTTCCCAAAACGACATGAAAGCAAGCAATCCATAAAATCTACCAGGAAAGTCTGCAACACCAAATATGAAGGCAAATGACTACACTATTATTACTGGAAGAAGTTGAACATGAAATCTTCAGAAATATGTTTGACTTCATACATACCGGAGAAAACTCAAAAGCACAAGGATACATCCGCATTAGCTGTGAAACGCTATCAATCCACTGGAAACACATAGATGTAAACATACTATAAGCTGTTGGTCTGCCAACCCATTGAAATAGATCTAAACAAACCAAAAGTATTACTATAATTGCAAGAGGAATAATTGCTCGGTCACCTGCATAAATATAGGTGAATAATTGTTATGCCCATGGGAAGAGCTTGAAGATTGTGAGGCTGCTGATCCTGAAGACTGACGCACAGGAGATGAAGGGAAACTTCCAGCAGACGAAGACTGCCTAGGAAAGTCAAAATTACCAGATCCTGATATGTTAGGCATTCCTACACGATCCGAAAATGGGTGACCAAAAGCAAGCCAATCCTTTTCGACAAGAGCCTGATGTGAGGTTAATAGAAAAGATTAAATAAGACAACAGGGTAGGGAACAAGAATCTCATATAGAATGTTGATGCACAATTAGTTGGAAAGAACATATGAATGATACAGTAACATCTTCATAGGGTGCATAGCAAACATGAATGGATACTAAGAATAGAATTTGATATGGTACTCCAAGAAAAGTTTTACAATTGTAAACCATTAAATTATGCTATGATACTTCAAAAGTAAGAACCCAGAAACACCAAATAGCACAGGGAATACCTGAAACCCAGCAAAAGTTCTGTAGTATGGATCAAGCAATAAGCACGCAAGAGAAACAAGCTGAGTTGTTCTGTCCCATCCATCACTGCGCAATGACATACGAAGAGTCATGATATAACAAATAATCTTTTTCACCCTGATGATAATAGAAGGTTTTCTACAAACAGACGTATATTCATCTTATCACGAGGACAGAAATTGGTTAAGCAGTTGGCCGGTGATGTGAGTCAAGGTAGCTAACCTGCAGTGCACAAGAACTGATGCCGACTCCATAGCAACACGTGCAGCAATCCATGCTGCACCAGCTAAGACGCTCTGGATGTGTATCAACCAGCCACTATCTCCAAGTAAAGATACTGAAGCAGACATACTACTAAGATTACCTCCTCCCCAGGTCCAACCACCGTGTCTCTGCAGAATTCACACATACATATATCTTAATGATACGCAACATAAAAATATTATATATCATATTGTATCCCCTCAAAGAAATCCGTCAAAAAAGTTACTTGATATTCAGTACTTACCAAGAACGATGATCTCCCATCGGATGATGTTGTACCGTGCATATCTAAATAATCTCTAACGCGGGAAAAGCTCTCCCTCATTGCATGTATGTTGTCTATGCCAAAGAAAACAATCTGAAGAAAGAAACATAGTCACTAAAATCATGGAATTCCAGAAGATCAAGACTTTAATAATCAAACCACCAAGACCATTCACTAACTTCAGATTGAAAATAATTGGAAGATGATTCTGAGCCACCTCCCATTGCTCCATTGGCTAATGCATTTTTCCTAGGTCTTGCATCAGCAATATAAAGCTTCCTACAAAGTAAAAACAAAAACAAGATGAGATAAGTGCATCTTTGTAACTATAAACCACATGAGTTGAGTTCAACACATACTTGTAAATGAAAAGGAAAAAAAACTGTCAACCATATTGGTTATCTAACAGCAGGTATTTTAATAGTAACCAAACAGACATTTTGATGCATTTAGAAGATGATCTCGCGTCCAGCAAGCCCCACAAAAGTGCTAATTTCCCTTTGTGAGATGCATTCGTGATTCATAAATTTTAAATCTTTATAACGAAACATAAAATACAAGACATGTAAGAGTTAACCATATTAAGCTCACCTTCGTTCTCCCTTAGCACCAGGTAACTGAGAGCAGAATGCAGCAACTAGTTTTTCATCAAGATTACTGTTGGATAAAATAAAACAAATCAATAGTCAGAATCTAGTGCGTCTAGAAAATTTGAAATCCAAAACTAAAACAAAATGTTATCAAAAATGTCTCCTCGTGAAATTGAAAGTTTTATATACCTCCTCATATTCATCATAAGACCCACTAAAGGTTGTGATGAGCGTGCAATCACAGCTCCACTTCCTGCAATTGAGGTTAAGATCAAAATCAGTATATCATTTTGGAAGCAATACAACCACAATTAAAATGGAAGCAACCAAAAGTCCAAAATATCTGCCTTCCTACCTGGCTGACACCATGTGATCACAGGTAAGCGACATCTTGCCCGGAAAGAACACGCCTGGAGCAGCTCTGCATCACTATCAGCAACAGTGACTTGTTATTTTTTTATTATTTATCAATACTCAAATAGGAACATGGTCTTTACACGCAAAACGAGATATGGCAAACCAGTGAAGAGGATTATTCTGGAAAGCTCGTAAAATATGAACATAGAACCACTCAAAAGTCTAGGAGGTATTGATAGAGACTTCTTTAAATCCCTGACAAGATATTGGTGTCCTACCTTATGGATTTTGGAATCATAAAAGCAAATGGATAAGTCTGACACAAGTTGTAATTGGAGTTCAAGTCGCTTATTCGCCACAGCTCATTGGACAATGTGAACGCACCATCTTCAATCATATCCATTGATGCTCGTATTGAACTTTTTCCGAGAAGACGGAAATATTCATTAAGCAATCTTTCCTTTGGGTTTGCGTTACCAAATTTGGAAGGCCCGCATGCAAAAGTATATAGATCCCAAACTCTCTCTGGCTTGGTACACTTCAGTAATGCATCAAACACATTACGTCTCTGCAAATGTAAGTTTTGAAGGTTAGACAGAATTTACGGAGAAATGACTAAGGCAGCATAAGAGGAAGTGAGAGTTTCACCTGCTTGGTGCGAGGACGAAAGCCATAAACAATTATCCTCATGTCTTTGCCTGCAAGATGAAAGTGATCATAACATATAATGTCAAGTAAAGATACAAGACGCATCAAATAAAGATGTAAGAGAAGTAGAAAACACTTCAACCAACATCACTGTGGGAAGATGTCCATTGTCCAAGATAATATTGGGACGTCAAGAATCAAGGAAAAAAAACATGAAACACAATTCAACGTCATAGCGAATATTAAGCTATGACGTGAAAACCAGGTGAAACAAAACTTAGGGGAAATCAAATCTAGCAAACAATAAAATCCGGTCACATACCAGTGACCTGTAAAAGACGTCTTGGTGGAATCTTGTCAGACTGACGGGGACTTGATTGAACTTTCAGAACCTATGAACACATCACCCATCAATCAGAAAATGCACAGACTTAACAATATAAAACCCTAGAGCCTAACTTAAATAGTATTAATCAAATAGCTCTGTCCCCAGGGGTGTATAGCAACTGACCATTTTGTTAAACTTCTCAATAGTTGCCAATGGAATTGTACCAAGTGGAATGACTTTTCTGGTTCCTTCACTCTTCACAAAAGAGAAACAAAGAATATATTGATCAACAGTACTTAAAAACTAAAGGCCTAATCCTGAAATAGTGAAATATAAGTAAGTTCAAGATCTGTATAATTACATTGGCCAGAAAAAATAGATCAAATGCATATAAGAAACAGAGGAAAGATAATATCATACCAAAAAAAGAATACGGAAATTAGTCACCAAAAGGGTTCCTGCCTCATCGGTGTTAATAAGCACAACTCCATAACCCTGCAAATAAAGTCCAAAATCATATTACTTCAACAACATATTCTTCACACTAGTATCATGGACAAATGCAAATTGCATACCAAGTCTCAAATTCAATAGCCGGATATGGTAACAAAAATTCAAATAAAAGAGACACTTTGACCAACTCTACCTCGACGATGACCCTCTCCGATTCCAGCAAGCAACTCAAATTCGAGAAAGAACCTGACCCTGAAGTTGACTGCGACCAATCAAAAGAGAACCAAAGCAGAAATTGTTTGAGCAATCAATTTCAATACAATAACCAAATTATGAGCTTTTTGGATACGAAAAAAGAAACGACATTCACGTGATGTCTGTGTAATTGTGGGTTAAAAGGGGAAAAAGCGTGAATCAGGAGAGAATTGAGAGCAAATTACATCGAGTTTGGTCCATTCAAGCGTGTCCCAACTACCGGTACCATCCATCTTTTCTGATTCCGAAGAATAATCACGCAGCGACCTTACTCGCCCAGACGGTGGTCTCGGCGGCGTCATGAAAAAGGGGGGAGAGAAAGAGACGGTGACGAGGCTTCTGGTGATCACCTGCCGATCAACGGAGCAAAACGACGGATTTGTTTCGCCACACCAATCAATTAATACGACACTGTTTTGGTTTGGTACGAAGTTGTCGTTTTTTTCCTTTTGTACTTTATTTTGTTTAGTGTTATCTATTTGTATTTATCGGCAACCAAAAAAAAAAAAAATCAAGGCAAAATAATCTGAGGTCAATCAAAATATTTACCAAAATATTTTTCCATAATAATTCTTTATCTTAACGCTAATTTAGAAATTTAACTAAAGTTAAATTATTCAAAATACTGTTTTTCGTATTAGATATAATGTACGAAATGTTTTTCTTATATAAAGTTAAATTTTGGACGGTAGAAGAACTTATCTCTAGTTGTGCACAATTATATGTCACCGTCTTAACAACAAAAAGTCACAAACTACTAAATAATCCACAGGTGTTTATCAACAATTTGAATTGTATTAAACATCAACATCAATAATCTTCAAAGCCATGTCACCTGAATTATCCAAGTTGAATTTATAAAAGACCAAAATTACCTGCAACACTCTGTCGGTTCAGAAAAATTCCGCAATCGTTTCCCCCTTGATTTATAATAGTATATTTCTCATTAGTTTTTACCTAAAAAATAATAATTTCAGCATATTAAAATTAATCACTAAACCCCGGAATACTTGAAAATAGAAAATACATGACTAAAAAAAAAAGTAAAAGAAAAAAAAAGCACACACTACTTTTTGCACCATTTCCCGGTGCTCTTCGAATGTCCGTTCCTCAATACATATGTACCACTTCAATCCAAAAGATATGTCGGTACTAATTTGTAAAATTATAACCACTTTAAAACCTAACTAAGTCAATATTCTATAACACATAGCATGTTGCCTCCTCTTACCACTTAAAAAACACTACAACATGTTATATGTTTTCAACCATTGTAACTCGTTATCCTCTCGAGCTGATCGGCCAAATCAGCTTTTTAAGCAATCAATCTTGCGTGGTTTTTGCAGTAACTTATAAGAAACGTTTCCATATAATGCTGAGCCCATTCTCAATTTCCATCAGATTATATAACGTCTAACTGTTTCTAAGTAATGATTTTATACTCCATATAACATATAACCGATTGCTATAACATGCTGTATACACGTCTAATATGATTATTATACATGTAAATAAATGAAACTATATCGCAAATAGAAATGGTAAGCAATAATGCGAAGGCGTTAAAAAGATAATTATACGAAGAAATAGGAAAACAAACATCAAATTAAGATTTACAAGTCAAGTAACGACCGTTACGGCTTTATAACATTGACGATTAACCTAACAAAAATTATTTGCCTACTACAAAAATATTTCAGTCTTATAATTATAAAGCTTCCTCTTTTCTTCTTCTTCAATTCATCCGAAGCTAAAAGAAAACACTAGAGGAGGTGAAGATTTTTAAAAATGTCATTCTTATCATTTTCTCCTATTTCTCTGGACTTATTATCTAGTAATGTCTTCTTAACCATTCTAGCGATTATCATATCCGGTTTACTTAAAACCATTACGTACCGGAAACACAATTCGAACCATTTAAATCTCCCGCCCGGCCCACCAGGATGGCCGGTGATCGGAAACTTATTTCAGTTCACGCGCTCCGGGAAACAGTTTTTCGAGTACGTCGAGGATCTCGTAAAGATCTACGGTCCGATTCTTACTCTCAGGCTTGGTACTCGAACAATGATCATCATCTCCGACGCCAGTCTCGCCCACGAAGCGTTAATCGAACGTGGAGCACAATTCGCGACCCGACCCGTTGAAACTCCGACCCGGAAAATCTTCAGCTCCAGTGAAATCACAGTTCATTCCGCTATGTATGGACCTGTGTGGAGGTCATTGAGACGGAACATGGTTCAGAACATGCTTAGCTCGAATCGGCTCAAGGAGTTTGGTTCTGTTAGAAAATCCGCCATGGATAAACTCATCGAGAGAATCAAATCTGAAGCTAGAGACAACGATGGACTCGTCTGGGTTCTGCAAAACAGCAGATACGCTGCGTTTTGTGTTTTATTAGATATCTGTTTTGGAGTTGAGATGGAAGAGGAATCAATTGAGAAGATGGATCAGTTGATGACGGCGATATTAAACGCCGTTGATCCAAAACTCCACGATTACCTTCCGATCTTAACGCCGTTTAACTACAATGAGAGAAATCGTGCTCTTAAGCTTCGTCGGGAACTTGTAGATTTCGTCGTCGGATTCATCGAGAAACGACGGAAGGCGATTCGGACCGCAACGGTATCGTCTTTCTCGTATCTTGATACACTCTTTGATCTTAGAATCATCGAAGGAAGTGAAACGACGCCGTCTGATGAAGATCTTGTAACGCTCTGTTCGGAGTTTCTCAATGCCGGTACGGACACGACTGGGGCGGCGATCGAGTGGGGAATCGCAGAGTTGATAGCGAATCCCGAGATTCAATCTCGACTGTACGATGAGATTAAATCAACGGTTGGAGATCGTGCGGTCGATGAAAGAGACGTGGACAAAATGGTCTTGTTACAAGCTGTAGTCAAAGAGATTCTCCGGCGACATCCACCGACTTACTTTACATTAAGTCACGGTGTAACGGAACCAACGACTCTCTCTGGCTATAACATCCCTGTCGGGGTCAACATTGAGTTTTATCTTCCCGGAATTAGTGAAGACCCGAAGATCTGGTCAGAGCCAAAAAAGTTCGACCCTGACCGGTTCTTATCAGGGCGGGAAGACGCCGATATAACAGGAGTTGCTGGAGTGAAGATGATGCCTTTTGGTGTTGGCCGTAGGATCTGTCCGGGGATGGGAATGGCGACGGTACATGTGCATTTGATGATAGCGAGGATGGTTCAAGAGTTCGAGTGGTTAGCCTATCCACCGCAGAGCGAGATGGATTTTGCCGGGAAGTTGGTGTTTGCGGTTGTGATGAAGAAGCCGTTGAGGGCCATGGTGAGACCTAGGGTACAATGAAAGCCGCAGGTTTGTAGCATATCCAACTTTTAAAAATGAATAAATGCTGTATGGAATACATGCATAAACTGATAAACACTCTCATGTAAAAATGAATACAAGAAGCATATTGGTACTCAAGTCATGTTTTCCATTAAGAATCTTTTAGAATTCTGTTATCTTTGAGGGTAAAAACTTAACTATGTTTGTAATAAAAGCTTAGAATGAGAATTTGGTAAAACAACTGTCATGCTAAACACTAAAAATGGGAGAATACAAAATAAACTTGAGATATGAGTATTTTGTTTGTTACAATTTATGATGCTAAAGCCAAAAACATTGAGAAAAGAAAAAAAAAACATAATCTTCTTAACTGAGAAACGTTGACATGCAGAATCACACGTTAGAAGATAACTACCGTGTGTTAGCAAACAATTTACACGATTACAACTACTGTACTAGTCATGAAAGACAAGACTTTAAATTTCCATCGTACTTCTTGTGCATACCAAACTCAGCCTCATAAAATTAAATGAAACCAATCGCAAAACTGGTTACTTTAAATTCTCCTCACCTAAATTATCATGCTCTGCTCTGTTTTTATACCTTCCTCTGCTTTTCCCTTCCACTCTTAATCCTCCATAGCTACAAACAAAGCTCAGTGAAAAGAAGAAGAAAAACAAGAAGCTAAAAATGTCTATCCTTTCGTTTCCTCACACTTTCTTTAACATCTCTCCTTCACTCTTCTACACTATCCTTATATCCAGTTTAGTTCTACTGATCCTCACGCGCCGGAGTGCTAAATCAAAGATCGTGAAGCTTCCTCCAGGTCCTCCGGGGTGGCCGGTGGTTGGAAACCTCTTCCAATTCGCGCGCTCCGGGAAGCAGTTTTACGAGTACGTTGACGATGTAAGGAAAAAATACGGTCCTATCTACACGTTGAGGATGGGAAGTCGAACAATGATCATAATCTCTGATTCAGCTCTCGTCCACGACGTTCTGATTCAACGTGGACCAATGTTCGCAACCCGACCCACCGAGAATCCGACCCGAACCATCTTCAGCTCCAACACTTTCACCGTTAACGCTTCAGCGTACGGTCCAGTATGGCGATCCCTGAGAAAGAACATGGTACAGAACATGTTAAGCTCGATCCGGTTCAGAGAATTCGGGTCGTTGAGACAATCCGCAATGGATAAACTCGTCGAGAGGATCAAATCAGAAGCTAAAGACAACGACGGTCTTGTTTGGGTCCTAAGAAACGCAAGATTCGCTGCGTTTTGTATTCTTTTGGAGATGTGTTTTGGAATCGAAATGGATGAAGAATCGATATTGAATATGGATCAAGTGATGAAGAAAGTGTTGATCACACTCAATCCAAGACTCGATGATTATCTCCCGATTCTTGCTCCGTTTTATTCCAAGGAGAGAGCAAGAGCTCTCGAGGTTCGTTGTGAACAAGTTGATTTCATCGTTAAACTCATCGAGAGACGACGGAGAGCGATTCAGAAGCCGGGGACTGATAAAACGGCGTCGTCTTTTTCTTATCTTGATACACTCTTTGACCTTAAAACCGAAGGTCGTATAACGACGCCGTCTAATGAAGAGCTTGTGTCGCTCTGCTCTGAGTTTCTTAACGGTGGTACGGATACGACGGGGACGGCGATCGAGTGGGGTATAGCGCAACTGATTGTGAATCCTGAGATTCAATCTCGGCTCTACGATGAGATTAAATCAACGGTTGGAGATCGTGAGGTTGAGGAAAAAGATGTGGATAAAATGGTCTTTTTACAAGCCGTTGTTAAGGAGATTTTACGGAAACATCCTCCGACATACTTTACGTTGACTCATTCCGTCACGGAGCCGACGACGGTCGCCGGTTACGATGTTCCCGTTGGGATTAACGTTGAGTTTTATCTTCCGGGAATAAATGAGGATCCAAAGCTTTGGTCTGATCCGAAGAAATTTAACCCGGATCGGTTTATTTCGGGTAAGGAGGAAGCGGACATAACCGGTGTAACCGGAGTTAAAATGATGCCGTTCGGTATTGGCCGTCGGATCTGTCCGGGGCTAGCGATGGCGACCGTACACGTGCATTTGATGCTAGCGAAGATGGTTCAAGAGTTTGAGTGGAGCGCTTATCCGCCGGAAAGTGAAATTGATTTCGCCGGGAAATTGGAGTTTACGGTGGTAATGAAGAAACCGTTGAGAGCCATGGTTAAGCCAAGGGTCTAAATTTGTTTAATTATGAAAACGATGTGTGCTTATATATTAAAGAAGGAACCTATACTCTTGAAATTTGTCAAGTGCTTTGTGAATTTCTAGTAAAAGATTTCATTTATTGTCAAAACACATCAATAAATGATTTTGCTTTTTTTTTTTTTTTTCAATGTAAAACTGAGCTACCTTGAGATTGTGCTTAACACTAATAATTTCGTACATACACCGAAAGTAGGGCCAAGTAGCTATAAAGAGAAGAGACATGTCGATGTCAAAAATGAAAAAGACATGAATGTGATGCTGGACTTTCATTGAGCCGCAAAAGTTAGCTCAGATTTTAACTTGTTAACTAATCTTGTTGCATGTTCATGAATCATTGAATGTTTGAAATAACAGTTCACGCAATGTATCACTGTTCTACTTCACTTTTAATGCGAAACTAATGGCCCATTAACAACCAGAATAATGCTAATCATCATTTTTGGGCTTAGCTTGCTTTGATTAGATTTGTGAAGGAGAAGCCCATTATATTGGCCCAATAGCAAATACCCAATTAATTCCTCTCCCTCGCTTCTTCCTCGTTCTTCATTCGAGCAGAATCAATCTCATCGCTCTGTTGTGTCTAATTGAAGCTTTGGATAAGCTTCTTCCAATACCTCTACAATGGAGGCAACTGATATTTGGGGAGAAATTGAACGTTCTGAGAGGTATTCCTGAGAATTTGCTTAAATTTTAATTTTTCATGCTTGCGAATTTTGGTTCCGTACTTGGCCATGTGTATAAGGAGAAGTCAAAATTTTCTCAGAATTAGTTATCACGATAATTATCTATCCGGCTTTGATTCAGTCATGTATAGAGTTTGTAGAAAAACGATTCATCACAGACTTGACAAGAAACAAGTTCAAATGAAATTGCTTATGATGATGTCCACTCAAATTTATCTCATACTTGTAAAAATTATCTGTTTTCAAGTTGAGAAATTGGCTCAGTACCAATTTCATTACTCATTTTTTTTTTTGTTGGATGTGTATAGTTACCTAGTGTGCTCTATGTATGAAGAGGCAGAGTCATTATCTTCCTCTATACTGAAAAGAATATTTGGCAACATTGATGTTTTATCCGACGAAGCTTCTCAAGGTGATCATCAATTTCATGATATGTTGGAATCTGCTGGTATGGTCTTAGTTCAATCCTTGCATGGAATCGGCAGGTATATTTCATTTACTGTATTCAGATGTTATAACATGAGTAGTTCTTTTGCCTCTTACTTCTGTTTGGAATTGGATGCTCTAAAGAAACTTTAGAGTCTTGGACGCTTGTTGTAGTTTTGGCTATGTGATAGTTTTTGCCAACAAATGCCTTTTTCATGCAGGACAGTTGAGATTGTAAATGAGTTAAGAGATGTGTTTGGAGAAGTTGCAGCTATTCCTGTTCAAGTTCTTCTTACTGGGTATTGTTCTTGTTCTAAATCTTTCAAAGTATTACAGCTTAAGATGCTTTAAAAGGAGAATATTTGGTTCTTTTTGCAGTTTATTTTTCAAAACTAGGAGTAAAATACATTCATTTTATTTGCTAACTTTTTCTTCTTAAGGGGAGTACAATAACATTCATTTTATTTGCAAACTTTTTCTTCTTAAGGGGAGTACAATACTGCTCTCTGGATGCATTAGCATAGACAAAAGTCACAGAACAAGATTGTTGAAATCTAGTTTATTGATCTTCTTCCCTTTTTTTCCCTTTTAGAGTATGCCTTCAAATATCAAATGGTTCCTATTTGGGTGTACGTGATATTCTGGAAGAGTTCTTTAGAATATGGGTTTACAAGGACAACCACTATATCCTAAATGATGCTGGAGTAAGTACAAAAGGATTCCATGCGAAAAACTGTTTAGATATTGATGAGTACATGGAAGTCGTTGAGCTGTATACTTTTGGAGTTCTTGCAAAATTTTCAAATGACATGGGCCTAGCCATTTCATGGGTTGAAAAAGCTGCATTGCCTGAGGAAAGGCGACAGGTACTAACTATTGAATATTTTCGTGAGTTGTGTATGAAATTGTGAATTTGTTCTAACTATGATGCTACACTAAACTGTCTATTTCAGGGGATTTTGAGAAGATTGCATTCCTTACTTTCTCTCAAAACAGCTAGTTCTTTTGAGGAAAATTCCAAAGATTCTTCTTATGCTGTAGTGAATAACAAGAAGTCGTTGGGTAATGAAAAGAATGATGAGATTGATTCTTTCCTGAAACTATCTAAACAGCATGAACCTTGGTCACTTTGGTCATCCCATCCTCTAAGCCTCAAGGTTGGTAATACCCAATTTAGCATGTCCAGGGGAAAGGTTGCCGTAAGCCTTGTTGGATTAATCATATGTTATGCTTTGAAGAGAAAACGAGCTGCTTTGATAAGGTAAGAATTCTTATAAGCTTGTTTCTATGCTTGAATGATCAGAAGTTGTGTGATGAAAAAATACATTGTGAAACTTGTTTACTTGTTTCAGGATCATTCGCAGGCAAATGGAGTCCACGAGAAAAGCAATAGTAGATTTCTGGAAGCTTGCGTTTTCATACCAAGTGAATCCTCTTGCAGCAATTCAATCCATACCAAGCACCACAACATGAAGATGGATCAAAATTTGGCATTGAAAATGCCTATGTAATACCAAACCAACACTCAAATATTTTCATAATTGGTTCTATTCAAAGTTCAAACTTAGTTTTCCCAAACTTCTCCACTTATATCAAACTGTAATCACTGAACATGATTAAGAACCCGTTGCATATTATGTTTTATCTATATTTCTCCTTGCCTTTTTAATATGGGATAAATCCTCGTATGTTTGGATTTCGAAGAAGCAAGGGATTACAGTTTCAGATTCAAAGCTTACACTTCAAGGGAATTCATCTTCTAATGGTGAAACTATTTACAGAAGCAAAAGCTTCGCCTTTAAGGCTCCTCAGGAGAATTTCACTTACCATGATTTCGAGCTCGGCAAGATCTATGGCGTTGGCTCTTATTCAAAGGATTCATTTTTTCGATTTTTTTTCCTGTAAAAATCACACCTTTTTCTGCAATTTGGTTTGATTCATGAATCAATTCATATCCTGGAGATTTTACGTATGTGTAATTGAATCAGGTTGTTAGGGCGAAGAAGAAGGATAATGGAACTGTGTATGCCTTAAAGATCATGGACAAAAAGTTTATCACCAAAGAGAATAAAACCGCTTATGTCAAATTGGAGAGGATTGTTCTTGATCAACTCGAACATCCCGAGATTGTGAAACTGTTCTTTACTTTTCAAGACACGCAATCACTATGTAGGTAGTTTCTATTCAACTAAAGTCTAGACTAGAACAAAAACTCTAAAACCCTAAACCAGAAAATCTCATCAAAAAGCTTAAGCCTTGTATAGTTGTTGAAAGCTTGCTAAACTCCCATCATCTTCACCATCATCATCGAAAAACCCGAAGTTTTCCTGCAAGTAGCGGCCATATTGATCCGGAGAAATTTGGTCATTAAAATGTGGCTGCTGGCCAATAGAATTCAAGTTGGATCCAGTGACGGTTACATTGTCCCGGGAGTAGGGGTGATATTCACCCGGAGGAATTTGGTCACCAAAACGTGGTTGCTGGCCCATAAAGTGCATGTTGCATCCAGGGATGGTTACATTGCTCTGGGAGAAGTAGTCTTGATAATGATCCGGAGGACTTTGGTCATCAAAATGTGGCTGCTGGCCCATAGAATTCAAGTTGGATACAGGGACGGTTACATTTTCGGCATCTCCCAGAGTCATATCATGGATACTGAAGCGTTTCCCCTTCTTATTTTTTTGCCTTAAGAAATACTTCTGAGCATGGCTTGCCACTTGCATCGGGCTCCTTGACGTCACACATTCCCTCGATATGCTCTTCCAATCTCCTTTCCCATACTTGTTTAGTCCATCCAAAAACAATCTGCAAAATATTATCATTTATTAATCAACCAAAAGTCCATAACCATTAAGAGCACATTATTATTAATCAACAATATCATCTATAATTAGCAAAGACATGTATATATAATATAGGTTCCTCCTAGCCCTAACCAACAAAACCCTAATTCATCAACCCTAGCAAGACTTAAACTGTTATGATATATACTTCCCCTAGTCAACAGAAACTCTAATTCAAAGATTTAAATATGAACTTTAATTCCACAATCCAAAGAAACCTTTTATTCATATAATTCTTTGACTAACCTGTGTTCTTCTGGTGACCAAGGTATTCCCTTCTTTTTCCCCGTGCCCTGGGTTTTAGACTTAGTCGCTTCCGGCAGTGACACGTAATCATCTTCCGGGTACTTGGGCAAAGGATACTTACCCGATTCGATCAGCGTAACATCATCGACCAAGGCTTGGTAGTAGGAGTACACCTCCTTTAACGGTTTCTGCAGAAACTGAGCGATATTCTCTAAAAAATCCGGCGAACCCTCAGCAGGGAATCGAACCAGAGCTAACTCAAAACGCTTATCATCGTCCCTCTTCCAAATCGGAATTGCTGCATCCATAGTATCCAAAGAAAAAGAGAGAAATCTTGAGATCGCTAAAGATCAGGAATCTAATATATAAGCAAAAAAATAAGAAAATGTTGAAGAGAACTTTAAGGAATCTGTTACTGAGGGTATTGTTTTCCGCTTCTAATCAGATTTATAGTGAGAAAATAATAGGGAATGTTGCAAAATGAACCCTCGTCTTACTTTAATTAGCAAAAGAAACCGGAGTTATCTTTATTTCGTCCTTAACCTCCATATTGCTCAACATACCAAAGGGTCTTAAAACATTTATACTTTTACAAAGCAACCCAAAACATTTATAGTTTGTTCAAACCGGTCTTATACAGTTCATCAATCATCATCATCCGATATATACATCAGTACATCATCATCATCAACATCCCCCTATACAATTGATCATCGTCAAGCAAAACTCATCATATACTCATATACTTGAACTTATCATCACCCGGAGGGTTTTCTACTTAACAAAATCTGACTTGCCCTTAGTAGACTCCAAAGTTATGTCAAGGACACTCCAGCGTTTCCTCTTCTTACTGTCCAATTTTTGCCTTTTGTCATACTTTTGTGCATGACTTGCTACTTGTGTTGAGGTCACAAATTCCCTTGATATCATACTCCAAGCTCCTTTCCCATACTTGTTCAATCCATCAAGATCCCATAATCGTCATTATCAAGGTCAAATAAAAACATTCTCTCACAAACACGATTATTCATCATCTTAATTCAACAATCTAAAGACGTTTATCAGAAAATCAACCACCAAGATTATCATAATCATATGTAATTCATAAGTCTTTGACTAACCCTTAATGCATCAACTCCAGCAAGATTTAAGACTCTTCCTCAATCAAAAGAAACCCTAAATTTATGTCTTTGACAAACCTGTGTTCCTCTTCTGTCCAAGGAATTATCCTCGGTATCTGATTCGTCTCCCCGTGTTTGGACTCAGTCGCTTCCGTCAGTGACACGTAATAGGCTTCCGGGTACTTGGGTAATGCATACTTACCCGATTCGATCAGCACAACATCATAGACCAATATTGCGTCGTAGTAGTACTTCACCTCCTCCAAAGGTTTCTGTAGAAACTCGGCAATGTACTCCAAAAAATACGGCGAGCCCTCAGGGAATATCACCAGGGCTAACTCAAAACGCTTGTCATTGTCTCTCGTCCACGGCGGAATCAAAGCCATAATATCCAAGAAAATGAAGAAAAATAGTTTGTGGAATCTGTCAGTCTGTGTCTGTCACTGAAGAGGGTTTGTTGTTCCTTTAATTATTTTTTGAGAACCTGAGAATTTTATAGAGGTGATTTCGCCGGATAAACTAATAAGAAAAACTACAAATTTAGCCCTCAATATATAATGTCATTGAGATTTTTCGTTTCATATTAGATTTATAATGAGAAATAATAAGGAAAAATGTAAAATTAACCCTCCTCTTTGCTTTATTTAATAAAAGAAACCCGAGTTATTTTATTTCGTTCTTAACCACCATATTATATATATCAAACTCAGAACTCAGAAGCTGTCTTTCTTTTTATTAAACGTGTTTATACGTCTGTTTAATTATCACAGAAAAAAATAAAATAAAAAGATGAAAACTTTCAGTACAAGAAAGAGTTCTAAGTACGTATGACTGACTTCTTTATGAATTTTCTTTCTTTTAAACGTGTTTACGCGCGGCCTTTATCACAGAAATAAATATTCTATTTTTTTTGAATTTAAAGAAAGAAAGAAAAGATTACTTTTCAGTTCAAGAAAGAATTCAAAGTATATATCTTCTTATAAAATTTTGGTCTTATTATGCTTCCAAGTTCCATGTAAATTAAATATACTGAAAGACAAACGGTTTGACTAAATATTGATCATTTAATTAGTGATCATATTCACTTACTTTATATATAATATAATATCTTGGCTTTTTTAATGTTTTGAAACTATTTAAAATAAAAACTAACATATACTTGATAGAATCATTAATTATCCTATACACTTGAACATCATCAAGTGAAACTGATATTTTTGTATACCGAAACTACGTAGCAATCCTATACATATGCAGAAAACAAGCGAAGTTCCTTTTTTATTATATTAAATCTATATATATATATATATATATTATCTATTTTTGAGTTCAAGTTCCGTTGCTTGTTTCATTTCACACCATTCTTCTATCTTCCAACATCTAAACTCCAAGACAAGTGCCTTGACCTTGGGACGGATCATCATCATCCGGAGGGTTCTGATTTCCAGAATCTGGATTGCCCTCGGTAGACTCCAAAGTTATGTCAAAAATACTCCGGCGTTTCTCCTTCTTATTGTCCGATTTTTGCCTTTTGTAATACTGTGCATGGCTTGACACTTGCCGTGGAGTCTTTGTCTTCACAAAATTCGTTGATGTCAACGTCGAAGCTCCTTCCCCATACTTTTTCAATCCTTGCAGAAACAATCTGAAATATATCATTAAACAATCAAAATCATAAGAATTAATAACCTAGATATTATCATAATCAGCATCATCATGTTAAAATTAATATAAATCAAATTGATAATTACATCTATCTGAAGAAAAATACTTGTATACGTTACCCTAATCAACAAAACCCAAACTAATCATTTTTTGTGAGATTTGAACTGTTAACTTATACTTTTCCTCAAGATTTAAGACTTTTCCTCAATCAAAAGAAACCCTAATTCATAAGTATTTGATGACTAACCTGTGTTCCTCTTCTGTCCAAGGATTTGGCGTATCCTTCTTCCTGCGTTTGGACTGACTCGATTCCGCCAGTGGTACGTACTCGGGCATCTGATTAACATCGTTGGCCATCTTTTCGTACATGTACTTCATCTCCTCCATTTCCATAGGTTTCTGCAGATGCTGGGTGACATTCTCTAAAGGTTTCGGCAGATAAACATCGTTGACCAACTTTTCGTAGTAGTACTTCACCTCCTCCAAAGGTTTCGGCAGATGCTGGGCGACATTCACCAAACGCTTGTTATCCGGAGGGAATTGCGACAGAGCTGACTTAAAACGCCTGTTGTCGTCCTCCGTCCAGCGTGGACTCGAAGCCATAGTATCCGAGAAAATGAGAAAAAAAAAAAGAGATGGCTAAAAATTCAAGAAACAAGAAGATCGTTTTGTGGAATATGTTACGGAAGAGCGATTGTTTGTTCGTTTTAATTTTGGCAACCTGACAATTTATAGAGGATCAAGTAATGGGTGAAAATTACAAAATTAGCCCTCACTTTACAAAAAGAAACACGATTTCGTATTTAAACACGCACAACTTGACTCAGAAGTTTTCTTCTCGTTTACGTTTAGACGTACGCAGTGGGTAAAACTTGGAGTGTAATTTCAAGTTATTTTAGTTTCCTATTTAACCCCAACTTTATATATACTACGTACTTAACTTGAAAGCTCCATCTTACGTGTATCTTCTGTTTAGCCTAGATGAAATAAAGCAAAAAATAAAAACATTGAAATATATATTATTTTAATGGTTAAAGAAAATAATATAGATGACCACAAAATTAAATAAAATATGGTTTGCCAAAAAAATGGAAATCCCAAATCTTTAACATACCACACAAAAAAAATAATCAAGGGCCTTCAATATCTTTAGGCTTTTTATTTTTTGGTTGTTAATACAGTCATAGAGATTTATATCACTTTGAGTTGGGGGCCTTAGCATGGTGACCGATTTCCAGAGCGACGAGACTCTCTTGTTGGCCTGTTGAGTCCACATTGGTGTTATTTGCTCCCTGCCGTTTCATCACATTCACATCGGTGCTTGCCACATTTAAGTCGTTAATCACATTTTTCTTTGAGCTTTGCCACTGGTAAAAGTTTTCTGCATATATCTCGACTTGGATCGGGCTCTTGCAATCCAATAAGACGGCTATTTTACGCCAATCTTTCCCAAATCGGTCTAACCCAATCAGAAACCATCTGCATTACAATTTCCACCAGTTCATAGATCAGCCCATTTTAATCAAGTTTCACCATGGCATTATTAGTTAACGATATAAATTGAGTCAAATGAAAAAAAAAAAAAAACTATATTGTCCACATTAAAAAAATAATGCTAGAATGTGTAAATCGTAAGATCATAGGACTAAATACATTTTAATCTCAGAAATGAACTATGTGAATTATGGAGTCTAAGAGGAGAATGCGTCTAGCTAGATCCACAAACCAATACCAGTACTAATCAATCATTATGTTTATAATTGAAACTTATACGTGTATGTAAATTCCACTAACTAACAAAAATCATAACTCATCACTCATTAATCTTATATACTTACTCATGTGTTTCTTTGGTCCATATAGTTCTCTCGGCCTGGTACGAACTTTGAGCCATATCCTTAGTCAATTCATTAGGAAAAGCTACTCGACTGGATCCCATCTCTAAAAGATCATTGACCAATTCCTTGTAATGCTCCTTAACATCATCCACCGATCTATCCACATACTCGGCGACACTCTCAAACCGAGTAAGCAAAAAGGCAGTGAACATCACCAGTGCATCCTTGAACATCTCGTTCTCCTCTGTCGTCCATGAATTTTCAGCCATGATTCCCAAAACAAATTAAGGAAAATGAAGTCTACAAAACAGAATGGTGTGAATCTGGAGAACTACAGTATATATAATAACTCATGTAAGGGATATGGCAGCTTATAAATCAACTCAAGTAACAAAAAATATATGGCTTCTCTTCTCTCAAATTGGGGTGTATTAAGTTTCCTTCCTTTTTCTTATATTCAAAGGGTAAATTTTATTTCAGATTTTGCTATATTGCATACAAAGTCTTTATTTTATTTCTTTCTACTGATTTATTGTCATTCATTTAGTTTCCTATATCCTTTTTATTAAATTTGTTTTATAATATTGACGATTTTAGCCAATTAGATTATGATACGTGTACAAATAAATTTTTATTTTCACACGTGTTAGCAATCAGAATTATGATACGTGTTACAGCCAATTAGATTATAACACGTGTATAAACAAATTTATGTTTTCACACGTGTTAAAAATTAAAAATTTAACATACAAAAGATTATAGACCTAATACCACACAAATAAAATAAATAGTCAAAACTTTAGAAATTAAGAACTTTCATTAACATGAAAGAAACAAAAAATTGTTTATTTTTTCAAACTCTCTTCACACGAAAAGGAAAATAATCAATCATAATTATTCACCAAGTTGTGAATATTGCGACGGATTGCAACGATCCCGGTTACTGGTTGGTCACTCTGATACTTAAAAGAGTAACATTTTTATCCATGTTCGTTGGTTGCATTCGTTAAACAAACAAGTTGTGATTATTATCGACCATTGTCCAAGGAAAAATAAGCATTCATTATTTATACTAGGAATTAAATATTTGCCGTCTAAACTCAAATAATAAAAATTGGGAGACCGAACAGATTATAGAATATTTGTGTTAATGCTTACGTGATTTATTTATTTTAGTCGATGCTTATGTGATCACTGATCATTATGAATACAAAAAAATAGAAGCTACTTTAATATAATAAAACTAAGTTGACCAAAATAATAATAATAATTAGCGTTTCCAAAGCTTGTAATAAATTACACCAAAAAGCGTCTAATTCTTTTTTTCGTCTCTCAGTCTTTTGCAATCTCACATTATAAAACCACTTGTTTCAAATTACTCTCAAAAACATTATAATCCGTTACATATTGACCCGACCCGAAATGGAGGCCCAATACCGGAACCACGACGGAGACACCTCTTTCTCTAGCCTCCGTGTCTACCTCAACTCTCTCTCCGACACTCCCTCCCGTTTTTCCCGCCGAGCCGTTTCCGTTTCCACCTCTTACGACGAGATGAGCCGCGTCCGCGCCGTCTCCGGCGAGCAGATGCGTCGTACTCTCCGTTGGTACGATCTCATCGGACTCGGAATCGGTGGAATGATCGGAGCCGGAGTCTTCGTCACCACCGGCCGTGCTAGTCGTCTCTACGCTGGTCCATCAATCGTCGTCTCTTACGCAATCGCCGGACTCTGTGCTCTACTCTCCGCCTTCTGTTACACCGAGTTCGCCGTTCACCTCCCCGTCGCCGGCGGTGCTTTCAGCTACATCCGTATCACATTCGGTCAGTAACATTCTCCCGCCAAAATCAAAACTCCCAAATCGCAGAGAAATTCAAATTTCATTTTTTCCTCTCCGATCATTCATTTTTTTCCGTTACAGGCGAGTTTCCGGCGTTTATAACCGGAGCAAATCTGATAATGGACTACGTACTGTCAAACGCCGCCGTTTCAAGAGGATTCACCGCTTATCTCGGATCTGCATTCGGAATCTCAACATCGGAGTGGAGATTCATCGTCTCCGGTCTCCCAAACGGATTCAACGAAATCGATCCCATCGCCGTTATCGTCGTCCTCGCCGTCACGTTCGTCATCTGTTACAGTACGAGAGAGAGTTCGAAGGTGAATATGGTATTAACGGCGTTACACATTGCATTTATAGTATTCGTGATCGTCATGGGTTTCTCGAAAGGAGACGTAAAGAATTTAACCCGACCCGATAACCCGGAAAACCCATCCGGATTCTTCCCGTTTGGAGTTTCGGGTGTGTTTAACGGAGCAGCAATGGTTTATCTAAGTTACATAGGATACGACGCCGTTTCGACAATGGCTGAAGAAGTAAAAGACCCAGTCAAAGACATACCAATGGGAATCTCTGGCTCAGTCGCAATCGTCATTGTACTTTACTGTTTAATGGCTATCTCTATGTCAATGCTTCTCCCGTACGATCTGGTCCGTACCATCAAATACACATTTTTAATTTAAGCTTTTTTCTATGGGTTTTGTGGGTGAATGATTTGGTGTGGTTGTGTGTACGTAAGCAGATAGATGCGGAGGCACCGTATTCGGCGGCGTTTAGTAAATCGGAAGGATGGGAATGGGTGACGAGAGTGGTTGGGATTGGAGCAAGTTTCGGGATATTAACGTCGTTGATAGTAGCCATGTTGGGTCAGGCTCGGTACATGTGCGTCATCGGACGGTCAAGAGTTGTCCCCATTTGGTTTGCTAAGGTTCATCCCAAGACATCTACTCCAGTCAACGCTTCCGCTTTTCTTGGTAACTTTTTGTCCTTACTCTCAAACATATTTATTTTCATTCTATTAAAATTAACATCTTTGATCAAATATAATAAGTTAAATATTATTTATTTTTAAGGTTATGTTGGAATTTTCCTTTCGTAAAGATCGGTTTTATGTTTTTTCTCTGTTTTATTTTCATCAAGTGATAAAGAGACAGTTTGATAGTGGGGACATCCATTTTGGGTTTTTGTTTGTTTGTTTGTTTCCATGATCTTTTTGGATTTCATTGTATTGTTGATCTTACTTTTCACGTGATTTTACATACATATACTCGTAGGGAAGGAGAAATCAAGAAAATTGAATTTTGTTGTTTACTATTTAAAACATAAAATTTCTCCAACTGATCTTGTTTGGGATTGTGGTTTGTAGCTGTGTGACTGTGTGATCTATATTAATGTAGGCCATAGTCTTTTGTTCTTATATGATTTTTGGTGTTGGGTCTTAATTTAGAGCATCGTATACGATAAAAATCTCGTGGTCGTGTTCACCAAATGGCTTCAATCTTTTCAACGGTTTTGTTTGGGACATATTGTTGAGTCTCTTTGGTCCTTTTTTGTTTTTTAGTTTATGTATTCAAGCATTTTCTCTTTTTCAAGCTCTCAAATTTCCAACTCTTTATATGCAACGTTTACGTATAACATCTTAGTTAAGATATTGGTGAGTAAGATTTTGGAATCGTTTTTTATACTATAGTTTTACCAAAATGCATGAGTCGTGGAAGCGAATCTAGACCCACAGTTTTGTTTTCAATTGCATATTCCTTCTTATAAGCATTGGTTTCTTATATATTTATTCCAAATTTAAAGTGCTGTTCTAAAAGTTTTGGATACTATATTCTGTAAACCAAAAACTAAAAAAATAAATAAATAAAAGAATTTGTACACATACTCTAAGCCTCAAATAAAACAACTGTAGTTTACCAAATTTTGCATCCACTAATGTAACTAGACTTTGATTTATAATATTTTTGAACAAAGACCAAGAGAGATCTTGAACGTGGAACAAAAGCTCAAAATCTTTCACAAAAAGGTGTCTTATTCCACAAGTGAACTAATGGAACAGATTCTTGCAATATCTTCATTTTATTTATATAATCGACCTTTAAACATCTTGGAATATATCTACGTTATTAGACACTAATCTGATTGATTAAATTAACTAAAGAATAAGGATCTTGTCATATCCCTCTGCTTAACTCTTTAATCTTGTCTATACTTTTTGTTCAGGAATCTTCACGGCGGTTCTCGCCCTCTTCACCGACCTAAACGTCCTCCTAAACCTAGTCTCCATCGGAACGCTCTTCGTCTTCTATATGGTCGCAAACGCTGTTATATTTCGCCGTTACGTAACGGTCGGATACACGGAGCCATGGCCAACACTCTCCTTCCTCTGCCTATTCTCCATAACCTCAATTTTGTTTACCTTGGTCTGGCAACTTGCACCGTCGGGCCCACCTAAATGGTTCATACTTGGAGCTAGCACGGTCACGGCTATAGCCATCGTCCAGATATTCCATTGTGTTGTACCTCAAGCTAGGATCCCTGAGTTTTGGGGTGTACCGTTGATGCCGTGGACTCCATGCGTTTCGATATTTTTGAACATTTTCTTGCTTGGATCATTGGATGCTCCTTCGTATATCAGATTCGGGTTCTTCTCGGGATTAGTGGTGCTCGTGTATGTGTTTTATAGTGTTCATGCAAGCTATGATGCTGAAGGAGACGGGTCTCTTGATTTCAAAGACGTGGAAAGCCTTGAAAGAATTAACAGAGTGTTGAGTTAATTAATAAACAGAACTTGGTGACAATTTGACCAAAAGGAAAAAAATCTTGGTGACATGCAATTTTGTCTATCTGAACAAAAACAAAACGAATTTGTCATTTTGTGTTGGACAATTAGAGGAGCCTAGACTAGAGAGAGTAGAGGTTGATGTAATGTTTACAGAAGCTAGTGAAGTCCATTTTCAGTGTAGTCAATAGAATCTCACTTTCTTGCTTTTGAAGATGTTGCAACTTGAAATAGTTTCTTTCTCCATCTTTGTTGACTGACTTCTTCTTTCTGAAAGATTGTATCTTGATTTTCAGAATTAGATTTTGACATTCTTTTTACAGATATAGAATATTTTGTAATCCTCCCAAAAACAAATATTCGAAAGCCACTAAATAAAGACAACCCAACAAATATAACTGTACAAAATTGTAGAATGGTTTGACAAAAGTATTTATCAACTTTTGAATTTTGATCATAGTGACATGTATCTAATAGTGATTTGTTAAAATGGATAATACCGTAGAAGATAAAGATGGCAATAAAGTTTGTGAATAAATGAATTTTTTTATATTTCCATAAAATTTAGAAAAGGGATGATACTTTAGATTAGATGCTAAAAACAGCAGCAAGTATTTGGCATCTTGCAAGATCGGATATTGTTATACACCTCCACCAATAAAAGCACAAATCAAGTTTGCTTTATTCCTTTTCGTTATATCGAATATTTGTAAATGTCCAATTTGTTAAGTCATAACTAAAAACATGGATAACGTTGGTGTTGTTCGTTTGGCAGCAAAAACAATGGAATTTGATCACAAGGAGCTGAAATTCAAAACGATTGTCTTAATTGTTCCGATTGATAGATTCTATGCCCACTGATTTAAAATGGGCCTCATATTAAAAGCCCGTTTAAATCAGTTGTCTCGAAAATTGACTTTTTGGTCCATTTTGAACTATGATTTGGAGTTGCAATAAATTGAAAACAGCATGTAATTCATCTCTTCAATTGTTTTGTGATAAGAAAATGATATCAAAAACGTTTTCTATGTAAGGGTGTGTTTTGCACAAAAAATGGTCAGGGTGTGTAGTCTTTGTCCGTAATTTTCAGCAGAATCAGGTCGTGATATCAGAAGCTCTTCTGTGTTCACACCTATTGATTCTGCTAGAGAAGGATCCATGGCATTCTCTGCATCAAGATAAGCGCAATAACCTGGTACAAGCAAGTCCTTTTTAGATAAATAAAAAGCTAATGGAGTGAAGAACAAAAGCAAGTCAGAATCAAACTGTAACTTCACAAAATCGAATCTTAGCCAGAGCAAGCCAAAACGCTTCTTCTTCCATTCAGCTACAAAGCAAGATAAGAGTAAACACAAGAGACATTCGTTTAGTCAGGAGCTTGGGCAAATCATCAATGCTACTCTAAAGGAGATAACTTTATTTTGGTTGGATTGTTGTCCTAGTTTCTTCATCTGAAAAATCAAATCTTTCTTTCTTATACTCAAGCTAAGAATTGTTGAGAAACATTAGAGACGAAGAGAACCTGAGATAAGTAAGAGAAGAAACGGAATCTCTGAATCGGACTGGCCCATGAGAGTCGACCCATTCCCCGTTCTTCTTCAAGCGGCTCCTCCTTCGCTGTTCAGTTTCAATTCCACAGTTCTGTCTTCGATCTCCAGTTTCCGCCATGGTCATTGTCCTTAACCAGAAGTGGATACATAAAAATCGAAAACCGTATTAAACCGATCGGTTCAAGGCTAATGGAATCTAATTTAACGGAACCTATTAATAATCTAATTATTGGGTAATGTTAGAGTACAAGCCTATTAACAAACCCTAACTTTACCCATATAAATTCTTGCACACAAGTTTACTTTTTCTTTTTCTTTGCTTTCTTCTGTATTTGCCGCCGCTTCTCTGCTCTCCAGCTCCGGTCAATCCGTACAGGTACGTTCTGGTTACATTCAAAACGGCACTTCACCATAAATGAAAACATAGGAGAATTTCATAAAAGAAGTTGTGAAATTCATCTCTTTTAATTATAGATGCAGCTCGATTTTGGATCTCTCTTGATGTTCCTGCATCTCTCTAGATTGTATCAATACCCAAATGTTGAAATTTAACGGCATAATTGAAATTGAATCCTCATTTGTAGTTACTCGAGACTCTTATGTCAATTGTTGGTTCTTTCATAGTTTATTAGTCAGAAGTTGATGTATCTGCATTTCTCTGATTTGTATAAAGTAGTATAATGTGAATGTTCTCTGATGGTTTGTCTGAATTTGGGCAGGTAAGTCAAAAAGTTGTGAAAGATGGGTCGTGTTCGTACCAAAACGGTTAAGAAGTCTTCACGTCAGGTGATTGAGAAGTACTACTCACGGATGACACTAGACTTCCACACCAACAAGAAGATCTTGGAAGAAGTTGCAATCATCCCATCGAAAAGGCTACGCAACAAGATTGCTGGATTCTCCACTCACTTGATGAAACGTATCCAAAAGGGTCCAGTCCGTGGAATCTCCCTCAAGCTACAAGAGGAAGAGCGTGAAAGGCGAATGGACTTTGTTCCCGATGAGTCAGCCATTAAAATCGATGATGTTAAGGTGGACAAAGAGACACTAGAGATGCTTGCTTCTTTGGGAATGTCTGATATTGCTGGGATTTCTCAAGTGGAGACACAACAAGCTATGGCACCTGCTGTGTTTGGACGTCCCGCAGGAAGATACCAACGCTAAGTTTATTGGGTTTCAATCAAAGATTTCGGAGACGAGAGTTTGGTTTATTGGTCTAGTATGGATTCAACATCGTTTCCTTTGATTTAAGATTAATGTCGTTTCCTTTGATTTAAGATTAATGTCTGGAATTTATAGCTTTTGCTTTGTTTTAACCTTTTTTTTTGGTCCATTTTGAACTATGATTTGGAGTTGCAATCAATTGAAAACAGCATGTAATTCATCTCTTCAATTGTTTTGTGGTAAGAAAATGATATCAAAAACGTTTTCTAAATTCCAAGGGTGTGTAGTCTTTGTACGTAATATTCATGATGAGTCAGGGGCATAACGGTCCAGTTACTTATTAATTTCCCGAATACGTGGAAAAATAGGTTTTGGCTCGAAATGGCACTGTACCGACCCCTTCTCTTGCATCATCCAACTTCTCCGTCTGTAACTACGTTTCTACGAAATTACCCCTCGAAACCGATCAAATTCTCCAGCCTGCCCTTCCTTCATCGCTGCCGTAAGTCTCGGGTCTCCTCCTCCTCCGCTCGGTGTTGTTCTTCCATGGAATCTCCTCCTGAAGGATACAGAAGAAATGTCGGCGTCTGCCTCATGAATTCTTCCAAAAAGGTGATGATTGATGATGGATAATTGGAAACAGCTTCTTCTATTTTCCGATGATTAGCTCCTTCTCACAATTAAGTGCAGATTTTCACTGCCTCGAGGTTGGATATTCCCAGTGCTTGGCAAATGCCTCAGGTAATCTCTAGATTCCAATTTCTTAAGATTCGAATTGGTTTCTCCATTTTCCTCATACAAAGCTGAAATCAATGGTACTCACTTGTTCGCATCATACTGCTTGACTTGAATAATCTCAAACTCCCAAAACAAAATTTGATTATGACTTCCAAAACAATGGATGATACGAATTCACCAATTTTCATCTTTGGAATTGTGTTTTATCTTTCATGTTACCAGGTTTCTCTACTTTCGACAATTCATCCTCTAATTGGATTCAAAATGCTATGTAATCACTTGAATAAAATCGTGTGTTGTTGTTGATGTTGATATAGGGTGGAATCGACGAAGGTGAAGATCCAAGAGTTGCAGTCATGAGAGAGCTTAAAGAAGAGACTGGAGTTCACTCTGCTGAGATTCTCGCTGAGGTGTCTTTAGCTTCTTCTTCTTCTTCGTCTTCTTAAACATTCAACAATTTAAGAATTCGTCTAAAGAACTCTTTTTTGTTGTTGTTGTTACTGTAGGCACCTCACTGGATAACCTATGACTTCCCTCCTGATGTTAGGGAGAAGCTTAAGGTCCGATGGGGATCCGATTGGAAGGGTCAAGCACAGAAATGGTGAGTCTTTCTGAGATTATCAAGAATCATGTCATTTCATTACGGGCTTGTTCAAATAATGTGTTTCCTCAGGTTTCTTCTGAAATTTACTGGGAAAGATGAAGAAATCAATCTTCTTGGCGATGGTACTGAGAAACCTGAGTTTGGTGAATGGTCCTGGACTTCTCCTGATCAAGTCGTTGAAAATGTACGTACAGTTTTCTTCTCTCTGTTTGACCTTCAGCATTTAGATTCCACGACTACTCTTTCACTCATATTCATTCTATTTCTGTTATACAGGCAGTGGAGTTCAAGAAGCCAGTGTACAAGGAAGTCATGTCAGCTTTCGCTTCTCATCTCCAGTAGCAAAATAAATCGAAAACTAAACTCTCTGTTTTAAGTTTTTCGTAAGAAACTCTGAGAATAAGCTCTTCTTGACATATTTGCTCTTTTTTGAACAATCTTTGAATCAAAATACAATTCTTGTTCCCTCTCTTGATAAAAGTAAAGTGTGAGATCCTGTCATGTTCTTATTTTCTCATCAAAGATTCTCGCTATTTGATCCGCTACAACCTTAGCAACAACCTCAGGAGCAAAATTCTTGACCATGTCATCTCTTCCACGTTTTCCTTTAACCTTAGCCTCATCAGGGTTACTCATTACACGCCTCATTAGAACCCTCAGCTTATCCACAGATGGCTCTGCCCATTGATGCCCTTCAAAAGGACCTTCCTTCACTTCACTCATCTCCTCTACCACCAACGGGTAACCATTCCGCTCTGTAAGATACTCTGTTGGTCCTGACCAGTTTGTTGTGATCACAGGCAAAGACATAGCCATGGCTTCCACTATAGGTCGTCCCCATCCTTCTCCTCTTGTAGGCAACACAAACGCATCAGCCGCTTTGTACAACCGAGGTAAATCAACTTGAGCAATGTGTTTATCAATCACATACACAAAAGGGTAACCATTCCGAGGCTCTTCTATATTCATTTCTTCTACGAAATCAAGAATCTTGTTCCCGAAATCGCTGTCCGAGTGATACGCGTTCGTCAACAAAAACAGAGCAACATTGTCTTCACCAGAAAACTCACTCAAGTAAGCTTTCAACAATACATCCCAACCTTTCCTCTGCTCCCATTTAAACACACTCAAGAACACAAACCCATTCTTCATCCCAGAACCTAAAACCAAATCCCCAACCGCCATCAGATCCAAAGGCTTATACTTTGAAGGATCGAAGAAACCGACATCTACAGGCTGCACAATCTTGACAACCTTAGATGAATCAACCCCACTTTGTACAAACGAAGAGACGTGAAAATCAGTAGGAACCCAAACATGATCCATTTGATTACATCGCTTCACATGCTCTGGATTGACTCTATCAGTCTCAAACATTGTTCTACCAATCACAGATAAGAAATCTTCGTAGCCAGTTGGAGGACAAGGTAGAGTCTCAAACAATGGTGGATACCAAGCACCAGGCTCACTATGACAAACAACTATCGTCTCATTGGGTCTACACTGTTCTCTATACATTTCAATCGCTACCTCCTTCGTCTCCTTAGCTAAACCATTCCAAAACTCCACTGATTCTAGATCACCATGGTGCTCGATGGTGATTCGAAATCTAGGGTTTGTGAGATGGTTACGAAGTGATAAAACGTAAGACCAAGCTTCTGAGCTGTAACCACCACTCGAGAGAAAAGGAGCCATCCATAACACGCAGTGCGGCGTAGAAGAAGCTGGATTTAGGGTTTCGGATTTGGATTTGGGAGTTCCATCATGAAAGCCTAGAAGGAATTGAAGATAGCTATAGAAGCGGTTCACAGTGAAGGTGAATCTCAGACTTTGGACTTTGTAGAGATCGGTATTTGTGAAGCCAAGTAAGAATATCGAAAGTAGAAGGAATAAGATCGATGAAGAGTAGACGATGGTGGAGAATTTCCATGGTCGCTTGCTTCGATCTGGTGGTTGATCCATCGATGAAGACAGGGAAGAAAGAGAAAGGGACAGAGAGAAGGAGAGGGAGATTCAAAGCGACGAGAGGCCCATTAAGATTTTGGATGGCCCATTTAACGTTTTTTTTGGCATATGTTCTGCAAGTAGAAAATTCTCCTCATTTGTGTTTTTGATGATTGAAAATATGATATCTGTGAAATAAGACAATTTATAAATTCAATGAGAAAGCCAAAAGGAGGTTTATCAAAGTTTAAAACGTTATGCACAAATGAATAACGATACTAAGGCTAAATAAAAAAGCTTAGTAGCTCCAATCAACAAGAGAATCGCCGGAACTTAACCCCGGAGAGAAGCTCGTGGCACTGCTGGTAATCCAAATTCGTCCTCAGCCTGTTAATCACATCGTTAAACGGTCTCATTAGCCAACCATCAAAAGGTAATCATACTTGAAGCATTTCAAAATTCCAAGAATTAAAAGTTAACCTGAGCTCTTCCATGTGGAGCTCCATTGTGTCCTGTTGGTGCTGCAGGCAAGTTAAGCTCGCTATCGTAATCAGTTTCTGTATCAGGTTGGAGATAAGAAGGCATTCCATCTGCTTCGGTCTCGTTTCCCATGTCAGCTTCAAGAGCATCAAGCTCTGAAATATATCAAAAGAATGTAAATGATATGAGAGACGCATAGCGTAGCAAGCGATTGATCTTAAACTTCCAATTACAAAACAAGCACTTTACCTCCCATGAGGTCATCCTCGTCAAGGCCATCAGGAATATTGTAGCTCCTACCAAGTGATTCTTGAATTTCAGAACTAACATCCATCAGATCCATCATCTCGTCTTGTAAATTCTGTACCATCAATAGATCGTAGTATCAGGCAAATCAAATACCAGAGAAAAGCTTGAAACAAGATAAAACCAAGATGTTGTTAAGTAACTTAACAACGTACATCAATATCTTGAATCTTGACGGTTTTCATCATTCCTTTCAACTCCTTGTTCGCAGATTTTAGTGCTGTCATCTGCAGCAGATTTAATAGATACACAACCATTCAAACATTGAACACCTCTTAGAAGAGAAGAGAACAAGAAATACATACAGTTTGTTGAGCATCTTTGAGTCCTTCAGCGGCGAATGAAACTTGATCGAGATTGAATGTCTGATTATAGAGCATGTCGCGTTGTCCTTCATACCTAAATTCATAAAAATGTACTTAGGTGTTTTATTATCAAGCAAATCCAATAAACAGAGTAGCTTAGCTTGCTGGATCAATTTAAATAACAATGTCTAGTGACTGACATTTTCTTCTGCTTGAGAACTCGCATAGCACGAGCTTTGACAGCTTCTTGAGCAGGACCAGGTCTGGTCTTTTTGAGCTGTTCTTTGTATTTGCAGAGCTCAACATCAAGCTTCTTTATCTTATCTTCTACCGAATCTCCTCTTTTATTTATCTGACCAAAATAAAACAAATCTTAGTTTTTCTTCTTCTGGATCTTAGTGGTTCCAATAGCTAGCTAGCTCTTAAACCTTCCTTCCTACGGTTTATGGTTCTCTAATTCAAAATTCATCTAAATCTCAGGTCAATCCGAAGTGAAACCTCAAAACCACAACACCAATCACGAATTCTTCCAATTGAAATCGAAAAAAAAAGTAATAATTAGGAACGAGAGGAGAAACCCGATCAGAGGCATCCTGAATGGACGGAGGAGGCTCTGTGTTCTTTTTCGCGCCGAAAACTCTCCTCATCTTCTTCTTCTAACTCCGTGAATAAATCTGGGAATTTTGGATGATACAGAGAGACAAAAGAATTTGGAAGAATAAAGAGAAATCGAGACTTTGGAGAAGAAGGCTTCTCTAATAAAAGGATTGAGAATTTGTTTATTTACTTGATCGAATTGGATTGGATTTAATGGAATTGGTCAACTAAAAGAAGCTTCCTTGAAGATCATCGAATTGGATTTATTCAATTTTGGTTTGGTTCGATTTGATTTGGGTAAACCAAGTTGTAATGAGGCAATTATTAATTTAAACCACTAAAACCAGAACTGAAGAGAGAAAAGAGTTTAACAAACAGCTACAATAAAGTGTGTTTTTTTATAAGGACAAAAAGAAAAAGAAGCGAAAGACAGAGGCACAGAGCTATATTACTCTTACAGACACCAGTACTTTCTGAAAATTACAAAACTTTCCTACAACTTTTATAACCCTGAACAATTTGACCCCCAAAATCCTGACTCATACTAAAATGACAGAGACGATCAAGAGCATAAACGATACACATTCTCATACTTTACCTCTTTCATTAAACGACGATATGCTCGTAATCCCCAAGGTTCCCGGAGTATATAGCGAACAAAAAGACCATAAGGCTGATAAAATGACTCTTGAACAATGTGTTTTTCTTATTTCTTCCTGGTGGATTTCTTTGCTTTGAAGATTCTGCGGCCTGACTTATCGCCACCTCCAGTGCTGCCTAGTGAAAAGCTCCCACCTCCTTGGAACTCTAGACTCTGTGATGCCTGGAAAGGTGATGCGTTCTGTAACGTGCTTGCCATTGGTTGGCCTCCAAACTGGAAGGGGTTTGCCATTGATGGAGGCTGCGTTGCTGCTCCTCCACCGAAGGCAAAGTTTGGTTGAGGCATCGAGACTGCTGCTTGTCCAAACATTGGGGCTACCATAGATGCTCTATTAGCTTGGTCTGTGTCTTCTGCCATACTGTCTTCCATGCTCACTTGTTGGTTATTGTTGATACCATTTCCATTATTAGGTGCACCAAATGCAAACCCAGGAGTTGAGTTACCAAACAGAGACTGTGATGGAGTCCCTGAGTTACCAAATACCGGCTGCTGGGGAGTGGTAGGAGGGGTTGACCCGAAACCAAAGATAGGTGAAGGTGACGGGGTGTTGTTGGTAGATGCACCAAAAATGGGAGTAGTAGTGCTCGAAACAGTAGCAGCAGAAGATCCTCCAAAGGAAAAGGTGGTAGGAGTTGAAGATGTGGTGAACGAGGAACTGAAGACTGGACCAGAGTTTGGAGAAGAGTTGGGAGCTTGCCAGCTTGTCCCAAATAGGGGAGAGCTCATTGTACTACTAGAGCTTGCAGAGGAGTTTGTCGAACTCAATTGAGGAGTTGACACAGAAGTAAATACAGCAGGTTCCGACTTAGAAAATCCAAATGGAGAACTGTTTGATGCAAGAGAAGAGTTCCCAGACAAACCAAATGAAGGAGCTGATGGAGATGAACCAAACTGAAAGGGGATGCTTTGAGTTGATGTTGTGGTTCCGCTCCCAGTATTACCCGTCTGAGCATTTCCAGCACCAAAAAGATTTGAGGCCTGAGATTGAGAGCTAGTAGCAGAAGCTGATGAAACAGCATTGAATCCAAAAACACTGCTTCCAGTACTTGCAGATACACCACCAACCATGCTACTACCAGAGCTTGTAAATGCAAAAGAGGAAGTGCCAAATACACTATTTCCAGTATTAGTAGCTGCAGAACTCGCAGAAATTTTGCTGGTCTCTGTCCCAGGGGTTGAGGACGATGTCACACCAAATATTAAACTTCCAGAGCTCTCAGGTGCTGAAGCTGCAGCAGTAGAAGGGTTTAATGTGCTGCCACCAACAACGGAGGAGCTCCCAAACACAAAACCAGGTCTGCTTTTATTTTCCGCAGATTTAGCACCAAAAACGATGCCAGTGCTCTGGTCTGCTGAAGCCATACCTCCAAACTTGAAAGTGCTTGTATTTCCAAATGTGGCGTTTTTTACTTCAGTCTCCTTTGAGATCTGACCGCTAGATTCAGACACTGCTGGCGCAGAAAACGGAGCTGCAGGTTGCCCAAACTTGAAAGGTGATGTGGAAGAGAGGGGAGATGCTGAAGTTGATTGTGAGTTGCTGTCGTTACTGGTAGGCAACTTTCCAAATATACTAGAGGAATTGTGAGTAGCAGCAAAAGATTGAACAGTGGACGGCATATCACCCACAGAATTATCAGAAGGTATATTTGAAATAGAAGGTGGGAAGGAAGGGCTTGAAGTAAGAGAGCCATTACTCGGAGGTGGAGTGACAGCGTTTGCTCCAGCTGAGAATATACTACCATTGAGGGTTGGTGCAGCTGAGGTAGATGACTCAGCTCCAGAAGCACTGTTGCTGAACGTTTTCTTTGATTCAGTTGGCTTTGCCCAAGCCTCTGATACTCCAAACGCAGTGCTGTAACATCAAGAAAGAGAGTCGGAAGCGAGTAAACCAGAAAAAAAAAATCATAACCAATATGGATGAGGCTCACTTAGGCACAAGTAGTGATATAAAAGCCTATCAAGCTGAGAGGAAAAATATCATGCCACCAACCTGCTAGTCTTTTCTAACTTGATGTCTGCAGATGCACCACTGTTTTGATTTAATAAGCCCGTGGCAGGCGGTGAAAAGGAGATATTGGGAAATACAGCAGCAGGTTTTTTAGGCTCTTCCAGAGGGATACGTTTCTCTTCTGAGGTTGGCTTGCCAGAAGAAATACTCGATTTCTCAGTCCCTTGGATGAACTTTGAAGTTGGCTCAGAGGCCATATTACTTTGCTGAACAGCTTCAATGGGGAAAGCAACAAACTTGTTTCTTTCAGTTTCCAGAGACCCATTAGAAGTACCCTGAGAGGCGTCACCATTAGAAATATATGATGTAGATGGCATGGCTTCAGATGGAGTAAGTGGTTTCTCCCCTATAGGCATGCTGATATGACTTTTCTCTACTTCGAAGGCATTCTGTTTTTCTGCTACTTCACATGGAGTAGATGCTGCACCAAGATCATCATCCAACTCCAAGAAATCCTGCATTATCACAGTTGTATGTATAGATGGTCAAGGTATGCCATAAAATATTAACAAAAAAACAAAAGGAAAACAATAATATGAAGAACAGCAGAATTGTTTCTACAAAAGGGAGAAATACATATTTGCCGCTACTGGTGTTAGAGTTGGCATTTCTAGAATTGCCCGCTTTGACACTCTTATTTGCAGCTCATTAATATTCTGGAAATATATCTATGAGAACTAGAAAATTACCTCATGCGCACTCATTCGAAATGATCTCTTCTTTGGAGGATGCTCTTCCAAAGAATTCGTGAGAGGCATATAAACACCTTTACCACGCATATCCTGATCTTTACTGGAACCTGTTTTGCTTGTTCCATCAACAGCATCACCAGTCTTCTCACTCTGAGCTAAAACCTCTCTGGAGACACTTTCTCTAGATATTTCCTGCTTTTGATAACTAGAATCTGGCGAATTTGCCTTCTTCTCGGGAAGATTACCCAAAAACTTTGGCGCCTCTACATTCTGGAGGCTTTTGAGAGCGGGACCCCGTAGCATGGATGGTGATAACTTACTTGGTGATTTCTCCCTTGTTGAAACCAGTTTATCAAGTTGCTGCAATATTTTTGACGCCATCTCACTGGACTTGGTAGGAACAAGGTTAAAACTTGAACCAGGAATATCCTCTGCACTATCTTTAGATGTATGCGTAGTTTTTTCTCCACCATTGGCACGGACAGAAAGTGGGCTCTCAGAAACAGGCAGAGCCAAGCTTCGAGATGAAAGGTTAGATTTTTGCCGGATCCTCCTTACAGGGCCCACAGATCCTATATCATTATCTAAGACTGAGCTCCTGCGTTTAAGACCCTAAAAATTAAGTAAAAGTCATGTCAATACTTTGTTTCACAGACGAATCTGAAACCAATTTGGTGCATAGTTCAAAATGTCTCACCGATTGAAACCCTTGTCTAGAACCAGAAGGTAAGCTTTCTTCCCATTTGCTTGGAGATGCTTGAAAAAGAGACCCAATCTGTAAAAAAAGAACACAATGAACAGTTGGGAGCAAGTTGGAAACTTTACAATAATATAGTTACGGCTCAAAATTGAAACCTTCACACTGGACTGAGGCCTAGAGTATGGTGTTCTGGCCATGCTATAAACAGCAGATCTTCCCCGAGATCTAGGGGTAACAAAACCATTTTCCAAAGGTCTTTGTCCAGAAGGCTTTGTTACCAGCGACATTGTAGGTGACTTTTGCGGAAAAGGGGTTCTGTTCAGGAAAACAGAATCTTCCCTACCCGCTTGACCACGTAACCCTAACATAGAAGGAGTAACTTCTGAAGGTCTGCTACCCATGTAGGCTTTTGCAAGCTGTGCTGGCGACGCAATGCACTCATCGAGAGTCTGGTAAGGATGTCATCAACAACAAAAAGATTAAACAATGGCATCTAGCATGAAGCTCAGCATAAAACAGACTAGTACAACTAATATGTAACAACTTTCTTACTCTCAAACTTCCAGGAGGTGTTGAAACAAGGGTGTTCATACTTCCATTATCTGGATGCGTCCTATCCCTCTCATGTGATGGTGGATGTCTCACAACCATACCCACTTCATTTCTCTGCTCCTCATTCATAGTGGATGAATCAGCAGCTTTTGAACGCAACAAGGTAGTTAATCGATCAACTTCAGACCTGTAAAATCATTGAAAGTGATCAACTGATTTTCAAAACACAATGTTTCTTTCTAGTTCAAAATGTGAAAATGCCTATAAATGTTGACATGAGCACACCAAAATGAAACAAAAAAGAAGGAAAAATCATAGGTCTTTATTATCAACTCTTCTATTTTATGAATGCTGGATGCATCAAAAGATTAAGACACTTTTCAATCCTCGAAGGAAAATTGTTACTCTACTAGGTTATATGACCTGTAAGATAGTATATACCTTGTAAAAGTTTTTCCCTGTAAGATTTTCTCAAGATCTGTAAATCCATCCTTAGGTGGATCGACAGAGGCATTGGTATCTTCCATCCGAATCAAACCATTCTTCATGGACAACTTCACACAGAACAAAACATAGGTTTACACTACAGAAGATAAAAGAACAATGAAACCGAAAGGAAGAAGATATTTCATCAAAAGATGCGGCTCATTTACTTACATTAGAGACGTCCTCCTTGTGTCCAACCTTCGTCTCCTGATTCACACCTGATCCATGATAAGAGAAAGAGTACACATTAACAACGTCAACTTAGCAAAGTGGAAACGAATTCCATACATGACTGCTACCAATACATAAACAATCTCTAATACCACAAATTCAATAATAGACAACCTGGCTAGGTACTTGAAGAACATTCCAACAACGTTTATGTACTTATTAGTTCTGAACTACTATAAACTAAAATGAATAAAAAAAAAGCAAAGGGCAAATCCAAACGGTAAAAAAACTACAGTTCCTAAAAAACAATTTCTCTAAGAAACTCAGAAACTACAAAAAGAATAACTTTTGGATCGAAAAAATCAACAATCTTCTTACCTCTTTCTGGAAGCTGCTTCTGCTGTTCCGGCGATTGTAAAGGCGTCTCACCAGAGCCGAGGCGTTTCCGGGATAAGGACCCGAAGAGCCTCTGAGCACTATAAGTAATAAGTCTCTGCGCCGGATCCACCAATTTTGACAACCAGCCGCCGCCTCTGACATCTCCGCCACCAAGTCCAGCGTTCCTCACAGAAGTCGTTGGTCGATCATAAGGAGTTTTCTGAGACCTACGAGCCGTCGGCTTCCGGAACTTTCCTCCGGTTCCCAATCCGCCGCCGTATGGATTGCTGCTCTCTCCCCGTGCCGCGCTCGCCATTAGCCAACACGAAAACTGAGAACGAATCTAGGGTTTCAACGAACCTTTCTGCGTAAGGTAAAATCGAAAACTTATTGAGAAAAGAGGGAATTGAAAAATTTTAGGTGAAATTAGGGTTTTTTTCTAATTTGTGGCACCAAAATCGAGACAAAGAGCAAACAAAAAAAAATGACTAGGGTACCAAAAATAATTTTAAAAAACAAAAAGGAAAAACGAGAGGAGCGTAAAGCAACGCACCTTAAAAAGGGTATATTCGTCTTTCCGGTAAAGACACACTAGCGATACCGACTGTCACGTAAAATACGAACCCAAGATCATTTTCAGCCGTAAGATTAATTGATCCGATGGTTAAGATTTAGCGCTTGACAATACTCCAGTCACACTAATAAATATCTCCAAGTAAAACGGTGATACTTAGTGGGCTGGGCTTTAGAGGACAACATGGGCCCTACAACCACTAACAAACAAATCTCCAGTTTAGAAATGTGTAAAAATTCGAAGGAAAATAAAATAAAAACAAAATTACTTGACCTCGAATGGATTCGATTCTCTCTCTGTACCTGACTGTACTTTTAAAATTTTAAAAAGATAACTTATGACCAAAAGTTACAGACAAAAGCTATGTGTATATGCATAAAAGTACATAGTACAGAAACAGATTTACCTAAACCAGTCTAACGAACAAAAATCTCATCAAAATGTTGAGATAAACACAATCATGATCATCATCATTCATAACAAAATAAATAGACGAAGTACTTCTTGATTTGGGTTTGTAACTAATGTTTCAGAGAAATGCTAATGCTGTTCTCTAAACCCATCTTCACAGGTCCTCCCATTATGCTCCCTTTCTGCATCATTGCCACAAACTCGTTGTAGTCTATTCGTCCATCCTGCAACAACAATGTTTCGAGTTTTAAAAATGTGATAGCTCGTTAAATCAATCAACTGGAATTGAAAATTTCTACAATGCATGAATACTCAAGATATCTTATCAATGTGATTCCATTGTTAGGAGTGATATAATGCGTTTATTAGTGGCTCTTCATTGTTGAGAATATGATGCAGTTTCAGAATGATATGAGAAGGTGTAAAAAGGAGCTTTTTTACCTTGTCTTGATCAACATCGCGCATCATTTCTTCTATGCGGGCATCTTCAACACCAAACTCTTCGCAAGCTTGTTGAAGCTCGTCCGGGGTGATAAAGCCACTCTCGTCCTTGTCAAAGTAAGAGAAGGCGGCGAACAAATGGTCCTCTCTCTCTATTTTGTTTAGATGCAATGTGGCGGCTATGAACTCTTTGTAGTCTATCGTTCCGCTATTGTCCACATCAGCCTGAATTAGACAAACCAAAACATAAAAGATTATTGCAAAACATGGAACTATAAACTCGATTTGAATGATTGAAGTTTGGAATTCATAGTAAAGGAAAAGAGCAAAAGACATACAGCTTGCATTAGATCAAGAATCTCTGACTCTTTGAGATTGGCACCAACTCGTTTTAGTCCTGCTTTCAGTTCTTCAAAAGTGATCTGACCACTATTGTCTGCGTCTATCATCTTGAACATTTGTTTTAAACCGGCTATTTCTTCTTCAGATAAGCTCTCAGCTATGACCTACAACAAGTTGAGAAAAAGAGGACAAACTTATTTCTATCTTCTGAGTTTCTTTCGTTTGGATCTTGTTTAGAGTTAAAAAGATAACTTACTCTAAGAGCCATTTTCTTGAACTTGTTCATTGCAGAAAATTGCTTCATACGGCTCAGAACAGCAGAGTCCAGAGGTTTATCTGGAGCCACACCGTCAATCTGTACCCATGGATGACCTGTTCATAAACAAAACGCCTTGAGAAGAAACACAACGGTGAAAATCAACTAGCATATTGTTAAAAGATATACCAGGTTATGTTCTGTGCTCAATAGAACTAAGATGAATGATTTAGACTTAAATAACTTACATAATACTTGATGTGCGGTTAGTCTTCGCTTGGGGTCTCGAACAAGCATTTTCCTTACCAAGTCTTTCGCGCTTTCAGAGATGCTTGGCCATGGATCAGATGAAAAGTCAAGATCTCCATGAAGGACCTGCTCGAAAATACCTTGTTCGGTTTCTGTATATTTCATGGAAAACAAATTTACTTCAGAGCCTAATAAGAACAATCATATTCATTTATCTACATTGTAACCTCTCTTACCGGCCCAGAAAGGAGGAACTCCGCTTAACAAAATGTAAACAATCACACCAGCACTCCACACATCTGATTCAGGACCATAACGCTTTCTAAGAACTTCTGGAGCTACATAATACGGACTACCAACAACATCTGTAAAAACCTCATCTGCCAAAAGTGGAAGAATAGTAAGTATTCCAAAATCAAACATAGATAGTGTAAATTGAATGATCAAAGACAAGTTACCATAAATACAAACCTGGCTTAAAGAACATTGAGAGTCCAAAGTCGATCGTTTTCAACAGGGAATCTTCCTCTCTACTAACAAATAGAAAATTCTCTGGCTTGAGGTCCCGATGCATAACACCAAGAGAGTGACAAGCCTCTAAAACCCCAACAATGGTTCTCGCAAGCTCAGCAGCTTTCCTCTCAGTGTAATGTCCACGTTGAATAATTCTATCAAAAAGCTCGCCACCCGAACACAACTCCATCACAAGATGTACCGCAACAACATCCTCATAAGCACCTTTAATAGATATAACATTCGGATGACCAGCCAAGTGATGCATTATCTGAATCTCTCTTCTCACATCTTCAACATCCTCATCAGTCAAAAGCTTCCTCTTGGAAATCGACTTGCACGCATATTCGTTCCCAGTACCTTTCTCAAGGCATAAAAACGTCGTCCCAAATTGCCCTTGTCCAAGTTTCCTCCCTAATGAATAGAACTCCTTAAAGTTTTCAGTTTTCCTCTGCAACACTGACTCAGTTCTAAGCCCTGCACTGGACACTCTCCTCATATGTTTAGGCTTCTGAGGTTCAGCTTTCGTCTCTGGCTTGGTTTCAGACGTTGTTTCTGGTTTTGTTGTCTCTGGCTTGGATTCAGACTTTGTTTCTGGTTTTGCTGACTCCGGCTGCACAACAACTTCCCGCTTACTTTCTTCAGGAGGAACTTCCTGCTTACTTTCTTCAGGAACAACTTTCTGCTTGGTTTCTTCTGCAAGAACTTTCTCCTTCTTTTCTTCAGGTTGGATCTCTAGATCGGGTTTCAGTTTAGTTTCGGGATTGGTCTTTGAGCTTGGCATTGTGATAGGCTCAGGGGGTTTATTCTGGACTTGATCAGTAGCTGGTTCTGAAGCTGCTTCTTTAGAAACTTGTCCATTACCATGGGAAGAAGAAGAAGCTTGCTCAGCTCCGATCCGTGGCCTCCACATTGCAGCCGTAACAGTTTGCAAGAAACCATTTCCAGAAATGTTTGGTCCAACGCAAGCATTACCCATCAAAATATCTCTCTACTTATAATCAACAGCATCAAGCTTTCCACATCAAGATCTGATCAAAAGAACACAAATTGACCTGATCTGATCTCATTCCTAATGATCATAGACACTAAAAGTGAAAGTCAAATCTCTTTATAATCTAAGACTTGGTTCTCTTGTGCAACGACAATATATAGGATTTGATCACTCCGGATCAGGCAATGATTTTAAAAACTCCGAACACCGATGGAACAAGCAAAAACCCTACTCGGGTCGATGCAACGGATGAATCTTGCACAACAACAATCAATCTGCCACAAGAAAAAAATCAAAATTTTCAAAATGGGAAAATCGAAAGTTTAAACGAACCCAACACAAAGAACGATGCAATGAACCGAATCCAGACAACAGAAATTGTCTGAAAACAAAGAGATCGATCTGGGATTGAAAAGAAAAGGAACAATATTGGTTTGGTATTTGTCGGAAAATAAGGGAGGGAAATCGAGAGAATGCTTAAAAGCACTACATTTGCATAAAAAGCTAAAGGGAGGTGTAATCTTGTTCGATAAGTCAATTACGAAGAAGATGAAGATGATGAAGGAAATTGATTGAACGAGTTTGAAAAACGCGTTTGGGTTTAATAATCATCAGCGAATTTTGCGTTCTTCTTGTCATAAATTATGAATTTGTTTTCTATTACCAACTCGTTCCAGCAGCAGCAGGCGATAGAATAATCAAATTAAATTTTATTTTGTCAAATTTCTCAAGTAATGTAAGTAACCACTAGGTTTGATTGGATTTGATCCACTTAAAGTCTCAAACTTTATAAGAGCATTTATAATAACAAAATTTATTAACTGAATTTTAAACTTGTTAGTTACAAAAAGGTGTGGAATACTGTTCACATCCCAATAAAGTAGTTTGTCATGCAAATTGCAAACCAAAACTACGGGTCAAAGATTGTAGTGATAGATTTCAGTTTCCAATCATCAGCTTTAGCTTCCATTGTATTTGTCCCATATAATAACCATGGTCTCTCAAAGAAGGAAGACAGGTTATATGTATGATCCGCGATAACTAACCGGATATCGCTTTGTAGCCTTCCTTTTCCAGTAGTTTGGCCAAGGAGTTGTCTCCGGTTTTAATGATTCTCCCATTCTCCTGAAACCCAAGGAAACATACATGAGCTTACCAAAATATATATGATCATTGTGTAGCCAGTAAAGAAGGCTGGTTTGGCAACAATGCTCACCATGATATGTATGAGAGTTGGTTTGATGTAGTCAAGTAGGCGTTGGTAGTGCGTTATCATCAGAACAGAGTTTTTTGGTGTCAAAAGCCCGTTCACCGCCTTTGCCACATCTTGAAGAGCATCAACATCCAACCCTGAATCAATCTCGTCCAGTATAGCCAACTCAGCTCCAAGGACCTGCAAGGACAGGAAAACGTTGCATTAGCGTACTTCCATGACCTCTTTCCATATATTGCTTACAAAGAATAGGAGACTAATAGTGTTCTCATGTTATCGATAAACCAGAAATGACCACTCCTTGGGAGGCAGATATTTCAAGATCAGGAAAATATAAAGAGATATGAAGACATATAACATGCCATGTCTTTTTAGCTAAAACTGCAGTCAAATACTTGTAATAGAATACTAACTGCCATGCAATAACCGCGTCTACTTATGGTAAAACCTGTAACTGCTTAAGCTAATCTACCCAGATATCCTGAAATTCCTAACTATTAGCCTTGTGGTTTTGCACACTGTAGCATGGAACAAGCTTAGTAATCCACTACCTTCTCTAATCACATTTGTTTCTTATCATATGCAGTCCTTATGGATACTGAGAAACAAGGGAAGCAGAACCATTACCGCTAACTGTAGAATCTCATTGCGTTTCCTTTCACCACCACTAAATCCTTCATTGACATTTCTGTTGAGAAAATCGGTCTTCATATTCACAACTTCGAGTTTTGATACCAAGTGGCTGTAGAACTGCATGAGCCATGTGATATCAGTAAGACATAATACATAGACAGTTCTACAATTGGGACCATTTAGCAAACAACAACAAGTAAGAAACAGTGCAAACCAAATCCAAGTCATTTAATTCGATAAGGCACCTGGATTGGATCAAGCTCTGGCTGACCAAGCTTTCTTTTCCGAGCATTGAATGCCATATTCAAGAAATCCATATTGCTAACACCAGGGATCTCAACTGGGGACTGGAAACTCATAAAGAGACCGGCAAGAGATCTATCCTCTGGTTCCATATCAAGTAGATTCTGCCCTTTAAACACAATACTCCCTCCCGTCACTTCATAATCGGGATGACCAACAAGAACCTACAAATAATAAGACTCTCACTAAGATAACAAACAGAAAGAGAACAATACTCTGCAGCATCAATGTTAATCCTGAGATACAAGATATACAAATAAAATGTTCACCTTCGAAAACGTGCTCTTTCCTGAACCGTTCTTCCCCATCACTGCGTGAACCTATTAGCAACCACAAAAGAAGCCATGGATTACAATCGGCAGCAATGCAAAACAAATCCACACAAATAGAATTCACAAGTTATGATATCAAACTCAAAACTTTATCATATAATGAGACAGCACTACCAGGCAAAGCTTTCTGCAAATTAAATTTCAAGTCTTAACCATAAAATTGCATTGATTAATACGCACCTCTCCTTCGTAGACAACCAAATTGACGCCTTTCAGTATCTCTTGTCTCGATTCAGCAATCACTGCTCTCAAATCCCTAACTTCAAGCAACGGGATCCTCCCCACGTCATCACGATCTTCCACCAACGAATCCGAATCGACGGCTGAGGATACGGAAGACGCCGAAACAATAACTGAACGGCGAGTAGTTCGCAGGATTGGAGCGGCGGCGGAATTAGCTCGGAGATTGCATAATAGAACACGAGAGGGTGAAGTCCCGAGGCGAACTCGCTGAGTAGGAAGAGGAGGAGGAGAAGAAACAGTTGGAACGAATTGAGCTATGGAGTATGCGTGACGGAGCTGTAGGTTAACGCCGGCCATGGAGACAGAAATTGCGGCGGAAGAAGACGGTGGAGGTTTTATCCGGTGAAGTGATGTGGTTAGTTAGGTCCAGGGATTCTTTTAATTTCACATGTTGAATGCCACGTAATATATATATCGGCTACTAGCTTAATTAAAATGGAAACAAAAAAAAAATGGAAATAACAAATAAAACGACATCACTTTGTGTTGATACGCATATTCTTCAAAACCTTAAAAGCTTCTTTCCTTGAAGTACAAGAAACTATTTACACATATGAGACCTTGGGATGAAGAAACAGACAAAGTCCATACCCTAAAGCAATCCTAAACCCATACCGTAATCTCAAAATCTCTTCTTACCTCTCTTTCTATCTTATATACATCATTCAAACATTTTTTATGTTTTCATATACAGTTTGATTCATTTATTTCGTAAAGGCTTTGAACTTTTTGTCCTGATATAGTGTGATCTATATATAAACATATATGGCGGCGATTTTCAAGAGACCAAGGCCGGGAGGTGGCCGTCATCCGCCACCGCTGGCTCCGACAGTGAGTAGTTTCAAGCCGAGAGCTCAATGGACTAACTCCGGATCTTCCATTTTCCTCTACGTTAATCTTCCTGGTCTTTTTTCTTCTCTCTTTCTTTCTTTTTGTTTCTTGAGATCAAACTTTAATTGATAACAAACTTTATGAATTTCTCGTTTATTGTGTGGAACCGGCAGGGTTTTATAGGGATCAAATAGAAATAAAAAAGGATGAGAGGACAAGGACTGTCCAGATTCAAGGCCAGCGACCGCTCTCTGCTCAGACTAAGGCTCGTTTCAGTGAAGCTTACCGTGTCCCTGATACCTGTGACATGACCAAATTGAGCACCTCCTTCTCACATGGACTCTTGACCATCGAGTTTCCAGCAATCGTGGAAGCTAACAAACAGGAGAAAGCAGTCCAAGATCAGGAGAAGATTGGACAGAGGTCTAATCAGGAGAAAAGTGGAGGGCCTGGTCCTAATGGGAGTACCTTGGGACGAAAGAAAGCTTTGGAGGAGGAGAAACAAGTGGGAACAAGTCAAGAGAAAACCACTCCAACGTTGAATGAAGAAGCACCCAAAACGTATAAATCAGTGGTTGAGGGTAAAAGAGCAGTGCCAACGGGCAGTCAAGAGAAGTCTGAAGCGAAAGTTAAAGCGCGAGAGGCAATCCCTAGCTTAGGGGGAAGAGAACGTGCGAAAGAAGAGAAGGTGGTTGAGAGAAAGGAGGCTGCTCACATAGTTCAGCAAAAGATAGGAGATAAATTGAAGGAGGAAGAGGCTAAAAGTACACCAACCCTTGGTGGTAGCTTAAAACCTAAGGTACAGGCAAAAGAAGAGAAAGTAATTGAGAGAAAGAAAGATGATGATATAAGTCAGCTTAAGACTGGACAGAAGGTGAAGGAAAAAGAGATTAGCAGAACGCCGACCATAGATGCTAGAGTGGAATCCAAGGAACATGCCAAAGTTGTTGAGAAAAAGGAAGATGGTGAAATAGGTCAGAAGCTGGAGGGAGGAAGGATTAACTTGGGACCAAAGAAAGAAGATAAATTTACAAAACCAGTTGTTGGTGATGAGGCAAGAAGAATAGAGAAGAATGTTGCTCAGAGAAACCAAGCAGAGCCTAAGCTAAAAACGAAAGAGGGAGATGAAAGAATCAAACTGGATGTTGATGATGGCGTGAGAAACAAGCAGGATGAGAATAATGAGATGGTTGGAGACATGGTTAGTGAAGGAGAGATTCAAGACAGAGTGGAGCAGAAGAAGATAGACGAAGCTGGTTTAGCCAAAGATAGAGGCGATCTAAAGGATAATGCTGAAGTCGTGGAACCAGAAACCGGTCCATTACTAGTCAAAGAAGGACAGAAGAAGAGCGACATGGATCCTCCTCTTGCAGTAGGAGGAAGAGGAATGGGTGAAGAAGAGAGTCGGACATATGACATACCTTTGGTGAATGTTGGTGTAGCTGCTCTTGTGATTATGGGGTTTGGTGCTTACGTCTTTGTACCACTAGTAAAATATTTCTCCTGATTTGTGGTTAACAACAAAACAAAAGTGAGAAGAGCACTACTGTTTTGGTTATAACCAGAATAATTGGTTTCAACTTTCTTAACATATGTATATAGTTAAACCCAACAAAATGTGAAGCAGATTAATGTTAATAACTAACTTCGATCATGGTTTTCTCTTCTCGTAGTAACATCACAAAAAAACAAAATGAAGAGAGTTAGCACATAGACTCTATGTACTGAACTTGACAATTGTCTCAAAAACTGGTGGAATTGGGATTGTAAAATTTACAGGCTAACGGCTTCTACGGCTTCATTACTTAGAGTTCCTTCTGTTTCTTCTTCATCTGCTGCAGAGATCAGAGATGCAGATTGGATTTTGCCGGCATGATCTAGCCGCATAAGAATCACTCCCCTGAGAAATTAACAATCAAATGAGAAACCATATAAAATATACATTTGAAAAGACTGTCACATGAAGGGAGTACCGTGCTCTGCGAGATTGGATTGAGATATCCCTGACTTTGATCCGGTTCACAGTTCCGCTTTGGCTCACCAGAACTACTTGCTCATCACTCTCCCCATCCTCTGCAAGAAAACCCAATGGTGAGATTATATATAAACAGCAATCAAAGAACATTTAAATCCGTATTTGTGGCAGTGTATACTTACCAGCCAAGGAGTAACCAACAACGAAAACAGCAGCCAAACGATCATCCTCAGCAAACTGACAAATTGAGATTTAGATGTAAGGGAAAAATCAACACAAACACAACCAAAAATGGTGAAAATCCAGATCCTACCTTGTATCCAGATAAACCAACTCTGTTCAGACGCGAACGCCGGAAGCTACTCAGAGGAACACGCTTTCCATAGCCATTCTCACACACGAATAATAGCCATGGACCCGTGGATTGTTTCCTGCTTTTGTGATTGTGTTAACAAAAGAAGACAGTAAGACATAAGTAAGTTTCTAGAGCAAACATCAGCAGATATAAGTTAAGAAAAACATACACAAGTGAAGCATCTTCCGACTTCTCTTCCATATCTTTCCGCAGAGATGCAGGTATGATGTCCATGCTCGCTATCTTATCCTCATTCTTGAGTCTCATGGCAGTCACTCCCTTTGTATTTCTGCTCAGTGTGCGAACCTAAACAAACAAAAGCCATCAGAGTTTGCTCAAGTATTAAAAGGTTTACATGAAAGATGAATCATTTAGAAAAAATGAGAGCCACAACTTACACCATCACATGTACTCAAGGCGACCATTCCATTTTGGGATGCCATGGCTACAAGATCGTCGCTTGAGCAACAACGAACCCATTTCAGTTCATCACCAGAATTCTGAAGACAAATAATTTTGTTAGAGTAACCTTGTTAAGAAGACTTCCTATATGACTAAGAAGAAAAAGGGGACAAACCAACTGAATTGCTATGATTCCAGTTGAGCGTATTCCTGAAAATAATTTCAAAGATACTTTCTTGATGCAGCCATTCACTGTAAGCATCAGGAGGTAGCGATCTTCAGCAAACTCGCTAACAGGAACAATGGAGGTTACTCTTTCACCTTCCGACATGGATAATATCTGCTTCCACAAGTCACATGAACACAGCAAAACATTAGCCTTTCATAAAATTGAATAATTTTTGACATAGCAGAAGGAAAACATAGATACACAGATATGTAATTACCTGAACCAAAGGTGTACCAGCTGCATTGCGAGAGCATTCTGGAATTTTATATGCACGGGTTGAGTAAACTATACCCCGGTCACTGAATGTACAACAAGTATAAGCAATGAATTACAACAAGGCAGAAAATTAATATCCATGTGCGTAGCAAACACAAAGGAAATTTTGAGGTATACATACCTGAAAAAGAGGACATGGTCATGTGCATGACAAACAAGAAAGTCAGACATTGCATCATCAACTCTTAGTTTCCCAACAGATTTGCCAATTGTTCCACGATGCTGAAGATTGAATGTATCGGCCTTCATTCTCTTCACATAGCCCTTTTCGCTGACTGCCTATAGTCATCCATATCAAAAGTTACAAAACAAACAACAAAAATTTCAACGTTGAGAAACTTTCTAGGTTTAAGTATGCAACATACCATCAGCATCTCTTCATTTGGAATAACATCTATATCTTCTAGATCACCACTGTCAGAATCCTCCAACATTGAACGCCTGGGACTTGAGAATCTGTCCTTCAGCTCTATTGCTTCTTGTTCGATTAACTAAAGAAAAATACAAGAAAAACAACGAAGAGAATAAAGTAGTAAGTAATATACAATGAAGTAAACGAAGCAAATAGTTCAATTTTGGTCTACAAGAAAATCATCATGTATCAGTTATCTTCCTAACATTGGCCCAGAACAGCAACATATAGTAAGCAGCTTTACAGATATAAAAATAAGTACCAAACAAGAAATGGAAGAAGCATTTGAATCCTTATACCACATCATAATGCATGGACTAGATTTTGAACCTCAGTGGACTCAAACAGTCAAGCTTACAAATTTGGAGTACATATATTGATGCATCTATCATTCTACTAGCATCTAGGTGTTCTAAATTTCTAATATCAATAGCCAAAAGAACAGATAACTAAAAAGTGAGTGTGTCACCTTTAGGATGTTTGTTCGGGTTGATAATAGCTGCTCCAACTTTGTAATTTGCTCTGTTAGTGAACTACTTTCATCAGTAAACTTTTTCCGCTGCATTTATGAAGGGAGAATCTAGTTAGAACATTGTCAAGCCTACAAGTTTCATAAATTGAACTTAGCGAGAATAAGAAAGCACCTCAAGAGCAGTTAGCCTTCGAAGAGTTATCTCCAGTATAGCCTCAGCTTGTTTCTCAGAAAGACCATATTCTACATAAGTAAATGTTTGACAAGTGTTAATTTTAATATATGGTATCGTCCCTTACAATAGAGACTTACAAAGCATAAATCCCTAAGAAATCTTTGCAATTAAGATCAAATCTTACAACGAATGAGACTCCAGCAGTTCCAGATAAAAAGACAAGAAATATATAATGTTCAAATGTAATATGGAAGAGTTCACCACAAGATGTATTCTTTTAATAGTGTACATCCTAGACTACATCTATCAGTCCACCTAAGAAAAATTGGCTCTAGTCTACTTTTTGACTCCTAATTCTCGCTCACTTTTCCGAATTCTGTTTATACATCAACCTATAATGTGCAGTTCAAGATTGTTACATTGATTATATTGTCAAAGTAAAATATAGCTCACCACTTTGTAAAGCAGCAGTAGCAGAGGAATGACTTGAGGCCTTCGTGATGAGTTCGATTACTTCGTCCACATTGTCAAGCCCAACCACAATACCCTAAGCATATATACAGTGAAGATATTAGAAAAAATGCTTTACATCATTACATCATGGTCTTCACGAGCAGATTTAAGAAAGTTAAATATTTCTAGTCGCACCTCAATAATATGCTTTCGTTGTTGTGCATGTGAAAGCTTGAATCTTGCACGCCTTTCGACGACAGAACACCTGAAATCTATAAATGCCTACACACAAGCAAGAAACAGAAAGTAATCAACAAATTTACTTTAAAATGTGATTACAGTAGCACAGAAGTAAATATCCTATCTCTGATCTTCACTTTTCTATTACTCCTTGTGGGCTACGTAGATAAATGATTTACATAGACAAGTGGTCACCTGAAGTAGTTCTTTTAATCCCATTAGCTTGGGTTCTCCATCGCAGATACTGTAAAACACAGAATACCATAATCCAGTTACGATAAAGAAAAACGCATATGTGAATACATGATCCTTAATATATTTACAAGCATAACATACTCATTAGAGAATTTTCAACTAGTCATCCTGGAAAATGCCCAAGTTCTTTTATATGCCCACTCTTCAAAAAAGTACAGGAAATAAGAAGTTATCGGTTGATGCAACTCACCCCACCATGTTGCAGCTGAAGCTTGATTGAAGGGCAGTATGCCGGTAAAGATTATTAAGCACAAGTGCAGGATCCCCTCCTCTTTTGAGCTATAGAGAAGTATTGGAAATTATCTTAATTACCTTCCAATATGAAATTTTAAAGCAGACTAATACATCTAAGTGCAGAGGAAACAGTGTAATACCTCAATAACCACACGCATCCCATTACGATCACTCTCGTCACGTATGTCACTTATGCCCTCTAGCGTCTGAAAACAAACACCAACATCAATGAATAAAGAAGAAACTTTGCAAGCATATAAGGACATACTAGAAATGTAACACACCTCTGAGTAAAATAAGTACATATTGCTAAGTGAAGCAAAATAAACATTAGATGTCGCAAGTTTAGTTGTACCTTATTTTCAACAAGTTCGGCAATCTTCTGGACAAGTGTAGCTTTGTTTGTCTGGTAAGGAATCTGCAATAAAGTCACACTAAAGGCATTACTCTACTGCTAATAAACATTTTTGAAACCCTCATCCATGGAGATCTGAACATTAATCTAAAAAACTAAATTGATCACCTCTGTGATAATAACTGCATTCCGCTTTGTCTTTGGATCCAACAATTCAACTTCAGCTTTTCCTCTAACTACAACTCGCCCTCGGCCAGTTCGGTAAGCATCCAAAACCCTTGAAAGCGCAAACACACATTAGAAAATTATAAGAATCCAACATTGTAAAAGGAAATGGCATATGAATGCAAACTATTTTTTTAATAAAGGTATTCAACAAACTCGAGAGTAAATGTACTACACAACATATAAGCTTTCAGAATATTAAAAAATCACTCACACCATCAGAAAAAAACATGATGATTCAAAAACTGCATATGACAGACAAATAAAGGAAAACTATTAACTGGACCATCCTCTTCACTCATTTTCTAGGTTCCTTTTAAGATATAGGTACAGCTTCTGTAATCTGTTAGAATCATAGATCAAAACAAAACAAAATGCTTTTCTATTTCCATAAAAAAAAAGTTTCACACTTTAGAAGTGAGTCTTTCTATTTGATCCTATAGATAGCCTACTCTCAAAAAATTAGCAAACGAGGTGGGCAAACAAAAGTCATTAATGTATAAGATCCCTTTGGGGAGAAATTGGAAAGCAAAGAGTTACCCAAGGTTTCCCATTATTATTCCTCCAGTTGGAAAATCCGGTGCAGGCATGTATTCCAGCAGTTCTTGCAGCTGCCCAGACGAAGAAGAAAGTGGAAACAAAATCTTATGAGTTGTCTACTTATAAAACAGAGGATTTTTCATGTAAAACAAAAGACCCACAAATTGATAAATCACAGAAAAACAAAGGGGAGATGAGTGATACCGTTGCTTCTGGATTATGGATTAAAGCGCAAAGCACGTCTACCAACTCCCCAAGATTATGAGGGGGAATATTTGTTGCCATGCCAACCTAAACAATGTGAAATGATCAAGATTCAACTGCATATTCAATCTCATACAGCAGGGAAAATCTGCACAAGATTAACTGAAGAAATCTCGAACAAAATCTATTAAGGAGTTCAGATTTAAGATTTGTTTGATTATTTTACCGCAATCCCAGAAGCTCCATTCAACAACAAAGCAGGAAGACGAGCAGGCAACACTGCTGGTTCTTTTTGTGAGTTATCAAAATTGGCCACAAAATCCACCTGCCAAAACAAAAGAGGTTAAGGACCATCTAGTTGAGTATCGGTAAACTTGGCAACAAATTAATAGTGAGGTTACCGTATCTTGATCCAGATCAGACAATAGTACTGCCTCTGCCAGTGGCTGCAGAAAAAAAATAAGTACAATCAGCTGAAAACACTGACAAAAATACATGTTCATCTCAAGACAAGAGAAAAAGTAGAGATGAGAGATACACTATAGATAGCAAAGACAAGTGAAACAACTAGAAAAAGTGAATTGCAGGGAAAACCATTTCAACTAGAAGGGAAAGTAAGGTAAAAGGCACTCACATCGAGTCTGCATTCAGTGTAACGCATAGCAGCAGGAGGATCTGCATCTATTGAGCCAAAATTTCCATGGCCTTGGATAAGTGGACATCTCAAGGAGAAACTCTGCCAAAAAAACAAAGGTATTAAAACAAAAAAGTCAGAAGTTTGGGAAGAATCGAATCGTGCCTGAAACATTATTTGAGGACTGGACTACATTCCATGAATTCAGATATTTACCTGAGCCATCCTAACAAGAGAATCATAAACAGCAGTATCTCCATGCGGATGGAATTTACCAAGAACCTGAAAACCCAAAGAATTCAACAGCACAAATCGTTCTTCAGAATAAGATATTTAGAGAAATCGACTGAGAAAACACTTTCCAAAAATCAATAATATACCTCTCCAACAACTCTTGCACATTTCTTGTATGGTTTTTTAGATGACATCCCCAACTCATGCATTGCAAAGCTGGAAGACAAAATAATCGAACATTAGAAGGAACAATACCACTGACTAAGCTTAAAAATATCAGTAGCTTTGAGCCGAACGAAAGTCACTCAACAGAATTCTCCGATGTACTGGTTTTAGTCCGTCTCTAACATCAGGCAAAGCACGTCCAAGCAAAACAGAGAGCGCATACGACATATACGACTCAGTAGCTTCCTTATGTAGCTCAAAAGGCACAATACGAGATTCGTCCCCAGAAACAACCAAACCGCCATTGTTAGCTCCGGACTCTTCCTTGACCTGCTCATCTCCGCGCTTACCAGCACCGACAACGAATTTGCCGGACCGAGGAGTACGGGAGGAGAAGAAACGCGTGGCGGAGGGTTCAGTGCGGCGGAGACGGCATAATGGGTCGGTGAGGGGGAATCGGAAGAAGGAGCGGCGAAGAAGGGAGGAAGAGAGACGGAGAGTGGAGGAGAGAGACATGAGAGAGTTAGGGTTAGGGATTGAAGCAGTGGAATGGCATAATACTGGAGTCATGCCCAGAGGGTTTTAGGGATTTTTACAAGTACAAATGGATTAAAGTGCTAAAACCCTAGAGAGCCACACCGGAGAATTTCTCAGGCGCGAATTTCAATACTTTGGCGGGGGTCTTTGTGTCCAAACAAAAAACTAATCTGTATCTCTATTTGAGATATACACTATTTTATACAAACAAGATTATAATAACTAACTTTCGATTTCAATTTCTAATTTCATACTTGTATAGTGTCTTTGTTAGATCAATTACAGAACTAAATTCACCAATTGTTGAAAATTTAACAAATTTATGGAGAAATGTTAGTCACATTTTTGAAGTTTGCGATTCTTCTATCGACTCGAAAACGGTAGAGAATGATTTACATTATGTATTTGTAGCAAAAAAAATGTATCAAGCAATGATGAAACTCCGACCAAAGAGACCAGAGAATTTCTCAGACAGGATCAAAAAGAGATAAACAAGCAAAGAATCAATAAGCGTGAGAGATATAAGGGACAAAAAAATCGAGTTTAAGTGGGGAAGAAACCAAAAACTCCAGGATTGATCAGAGAAGAACACGAGCAGCGTCACCTGCTTCACAGATGAGAACAGGTTTTCCTCCATTTAGATTGTTAGCAAACTCGGGTTGGGCCTTTTCATATTCATCCTTCACATATGAAGCAGCTGCCTCAGCTTTTTCTGCATCTACAAAGGCTAGACAACATCCCCTGAAACCTGCACCGCTGAATCTAGCTCCATATACACCAGGAGCCTTCAGAAGAATCTTGTATAGCTGGATCAGTGGCTCCGCACCTTCACAAAACTCACAGAATTTAAAACCAAAATAATGAATCTAAGAGAGAATAATGTCTGTAAGCATACTAGTGGTCTGTATTCACTATAGGATATGTTGCATTTGGGAGAGAAGAAAAGAGAGTGTAATGTACCGCATTCGTAATTCTCAATGGAACTCAAGCCGGATGCTGAAATTAGCTTTCCAAATTCTTCAAGATTCCCTGAAGCCCAGGCTTCCCGTCCTGAAATTTAAGAACAAACATTCATAAAAGTCCGTTAAGCATCATAAAGAGCTTAATGAATCATTCATGCACATAAAGAGACATCTACAAGAATTCAAGAACATTTGCCTTTGATAACTCGCATGTTCTCCGAGAAATAATGCTCTGCTCTTTTAGCTAAAACCGGTTTCAGCTCATGCTGCACGAACAAGTATTATTGTATTACATATTTACATAGGCCTGATATAGGTGGAACCTGTTTTACCAAAAGCTTAAGAATCTTATTTTCTTACCTTGTGAGCTTCATAGACCGCATGCTCAACTATTCAGTGGGACAGTTAGAGACATGGCAACAAAGAAAAACTAATCAGCATGCAACGAATAAGTTAAAGTCCACACTTAAAGTTTTTTTACCATTGCACAACGTAGGTTCCAGCTCACTGTTCCCAGATGCACTGAAAAGAAAAAGTAAATCAAGAGAAGGGTGTGAATCTTGTGATGCAGAAAAATGAGTATCACAAGCAATAGAGAAATAAACTTTGCAGCATTTCCACTGAAATTTAAATCTAAATAAGCGAAAATGTAGATAAATATGAATCAAACAGATTTGCACATACGTCAAAAGAACTTTTGCTGCCTCTTGACACTCAGAAACTCGCAGATTATATCCTGGGTTGGTGGTCAACGCCTGCCTCAAGCCTGAGAATGCTAACAATATCCTGAACGGTTTCTCCAGTTCAGGAGCCTGTACAAGCTCGTGGTCCAAAGTCTGCATATTTCAAACAGTTTTTCTGAGATGGCAGTTTCTGGAAGAAAATAAAGTTTCCCTATCTATGGCTGGTTAGGAAGGATTTCTTCAAGGCCTCCTGATTCTAACCATTCATTTTCATTTTAGGAAGAAGTGAACTCAGCATTGAAATACATTAAAATCGAAGCAATTGAAAAGATTAAACACTTATTTTCTCGTGAAAGCAATGAGAATGTTGTAGATCTGATTTGATCGTGAGTCATTTTCAGTTTAGAGATCAAAAACATCTTAGGCATCCCATTGAACAGTCTTGGTTTTGCCACATGAACAAGCTTCTTGCTTTTTTGCACACTATATCACTTACAAATCAAGGAATTTTACCTTGCAGTCCATGTATGTTAGACACCCATAATTCGAAAGCAAAATAGCTGATTGATCCAAAATTCCATTCCGCAGACCCAGATACCCATTCTCAATAAGCCTGCAGACGCAGTAAGTCACATATAAATTGACCAATTTGCAGCACTAATTGCTGGTTTCACAGAGAAACAACTGCTCATGAAGCAATACAGAAGAGCTTCTTGGTTACATTAGAAGGGAATATACCTGTCATATTCGATATTTTCTGTTGGGGATACAGTCAATTCGTTTGCATTCTCTAGAGCTAGCAGGTATGCCACACCAACCTGTCACATTTCTGGCGATCATAAAATAATATACAAGATTCATTTTCCAAAAATGACAAGTAAACACCACTCTCATATGCTAAAAATGTTTAGTTACTATTAAAGAGCAGTAAAAATTGTCTTTCCGGAGAAATTTCTGCTGTACAAAAACAGGCGGGATTCAGTTACTTACAGCAGCTGATGAGCTAAGCCCGGAGCTATCTAGTCCATTTGAGCCACTGAGGTAACCAATAATGCCCTTCAAAGATCAAAACAATTACTTAGAAACATATTCAAATACCTTTTCCATTAAATACAATTATGTCAACTATTATGGGGAAATCAAGGCCTAAAAGATCAGGTATGGCAACCAAATAAGGGTAAATGTGGAACCCCAGAAGATCACACAGCAAATGTGCAGGCTAAACCTCATTTCCCATTAATGGTAAACTTTATCTATAGCTATAACCAGAAGACCAAATTTGAACCTGTTACCTGTTTGAGATTCTTTTTGCTGCTCTGTAACGCATAAACTGCTCCTCTGGCATAAGTACCCCAGATACTTTTTTCCTTCGATGGAGATGGCGTGCTTGCACCATTCTTGTTTGCTAGGCCTATTGGGTGCTGGATTTCATCTACTCTATAATTTCAGAACCCGAAAAGCTATTAGCATTATGCATAGAAGATCTTCAATTCCTTTACCACCATGACGAGTACAAAATTGAAATGCACTAAGGAAAACAAAAATACCTTTAGAAAAGGTAAAATAGAATGCATGAAACAGAAACTAGAAAATCATGCAAGCTCATCCAAAACGGATACTTTTGTATCCCTTACAGCGCTAAGGGTCTTCAATTTCCAATGAATTCTAGGGAATTATGAGCAAACTTAAAGGTTGAATCTGATAAATGTCTAAGACTTAAGTGAAAGATAAGTTCATTTTCATACTAAAATGAGATATAATGGAATGCTGGCCAGATCGAAATACTTCCACAATATCCAAGGTGCACTTTACCCTATACGGGGCTTAGTAACAAGCTTATGCACGTCTGAGGATGGATATAAAAGTTTGAAAACACTAACGACAAGATGAGAGATCATGAAAGATATGCACACCTGAAACATACTTCTCCTTCAAATTGTGCAGAGCGCAACTGGACCTGCATATAAATTAGAAAGAGAATAAACGGTACAGAGACTTCAAGGCTCAAGTGAAACACACAGACACAAGGAACTTTCCCAGCTCCGAAATATATGTTTGTCTCCTGTCTACAAACCACATTCATTTTAAATTATCCAATTCTTTAATGCTTTCTCAGGTCAGGTGAGAAACAAAAAGAGACCAGGATACTATATTGTACACAATTAGAATCTCCATCTACTCTTAAGCTGAACCAAGCCCAGAATACGGAATGCTACTTAAGAGAATTGCATTATACCATCAACGAGACATTCATCTAAAAATTAGAATGGTGCTTATTTGCGCAAGAATCCAAGCATGTCAAACATATGAATTTGATTGACAAGTTCACTTATAAGAAACGCAGAGGTATACCAAAACACATAAGAATCATGATAACTAATACACACCTGAGTATCACCCGATGGAACAAAACCAAGAAGGATCCCTTTATTAATCGTCATAGCTGATACAGTTCCACCCTGTGAACACCAAAGATGATTTGAATTCACAAAGAAATGGTATGAATCAGACTAACTCTTGTAGTTGAATCAAAACAATGATTACATCGCTACAATCAGAAACCAACCTGGTGATCAATGTGAGCTCCTAAAGGACATATACGATAAGGAGCGACCACCACTCGAACTTCTCCTTTATCTCTTCCACTCATCTGAGCCACTGCCTCCTTTATGGAATTTAACTGGAGACATAAATGAACGATCTCGTAGGATTAACACCAAAGCCAAATTTCGAAAACATCCAAACACAAAAAACAAACACTCGCGGCAATCTGCAGCATATACATTGAGCTCCACACATAGAAACTAATGAAATTGTTCGATCACATGTGCGATTGACAATTCGCCGGGGAAATGGTTAACCGGAAAACACATCTCCGTCGCTAATTCTAACGAAAATTAACACAGTGGAGGATATTGGCACCGAGTTAACCAACGATAACAAGCAGATTCGTTGCGTAAATGGAAAAAAAAATGAAGAATAACCTCAGAATCCGTAGGCCAAGACATTGTCGCGAAGCTTTTCCCAGCAGTTGATCTATGGATTCTTAGAGGATTGTAGGAGTACTGAGGTTAGATGGAGAGGAAGAAGTGTGCAGAGGAAGTGCGAGTAACCTTCGAATGAGGAAGATGACCAAATAAGGTGCTGCTTGGTAACACGTCTAATTCTATCCTTTTGGTTAGTGTTTGGTAAACCTTTAATTTCCCTTCAGTTAAAAGCCTTGATTATTTTCACCATCTTTTCTATTCCATGACTGGTTGAGTTTAGTAAAAACAGTAGTATATATTGATTCAAATCAAAAAAAATATGTCTGCTTATACTAATTGAACTATTTTCAAATAGAAAGAGACGAGATAACATTGATCTCATCTCATTTGTTATCCATATGAATTTCGTTCACTTTAAGTGATATAGGTATCTCTCATACTCATACTCGCTATCAATGTCAATTTATACGTACAATGATCCTTGGTACATTTTTACCCAAGACTTGATCTCATATAAGATATAACCCATCAGATATATAAGATCTTACAACGCAAGCTCTTCTCCAACGCCAGATTACCTCTTTGCGAGCTTTCTTGATCAGATGACCTTCTACTTACAGTTTGAGTTTTTCTTGATTTAATTTTATATGTTCTGACTTAGCGTCAAGATTATTCAAATAAAAGGGTCAAGAAGTTGTACAATGTATATCATCAGTATATGTAATTGGTCAAAACAAGGTTTGAAAACTCTCTCACGGAAGCAGGAGAATACATCCGCCGACAATGTCAGATGAAAAACAAATGAATTGCTCTCAAATTTTTTTAGTAAAAATATTCTTTGACAGCTTTATTATATCAAACTTAACTAACTATCCAAAGTTGACATTATAATCCCTATGAATATTGTAATGTCTGATTAGGATTTCAAGAGATTCTATTAAATAAACATATAAATAGAAAGATCTTCTTCTTCTTTTTTTCAAAATATAATCATATTAAAAGAAGAAACCGAGAATGAATTGAACCACAAATCATAAACATAACATCAAGTTGAATATATACTTCCAAACTTTGTAAACTAGAGATAGAACTCCTTGAAAAAATAAATTCGTTAAACCAAGAAACATGCCGAAGCTGAAATCCAACAGAAAACATAGTGCCCAATCTTAAACAAATATGTTTCACCGACAAGCTTATATTAACATAAAAGACTAAAACATGAGGAGCACTTGTAGTTAAATACATCCTTGGTATTTTAATGTGAAGATTTATAATCCCCCTTTGTGCCTCGCACGTAAGTTGTTAGAGGTCTATTCAAATGATTATATTTTTCCTTCGTCTTTATATGGACCCTCCAACTCCAACATCTACAAACCAAACATAACTAACGAGAAACTTCAAAAGAATACAAAGAAAAATTAGAAAAGAGGGACGGAGGATACAAATATGTCCTCTCCTTACGGCAAAGTCGACGAGCGTGAACATGTAAGGCTCGAAGCTCGTCGTAAGACGAGAAAGAACATCGCAATCATCGCTGTATCACTAGTCATTCTTGCCGGAATCGTGATCGGAGCTGTGTTTGGAACCATGGCTCACAAGAAGTCACCAGAGACAGTGGAGACTAATAACAACGGAGACTCAATCTCCGTTTCCGTTAAAGCCGTTTGCGACGTTACGTTGCATAAAGAAAAATGCTTCGAAACCCTCGGATCAGCTCCAAACGCAAGCAGTCTCAATCCAGAAGAGCTCTTCAGATACGCAGTCAAAATCACAATCGCCGAAGTTTCAAAAGCTATCAACGCTTTCTCTTCATCCTTAGGCGATGAAAAGAACAACATCACCATGAACGCTTGCGCTGAGCTTCTTGACCTAACGATAGATAACCTCAACAACACGTTAACCTCATCATCAAACGGTGATGTCACGGTTCCTGAGCTAGTCGATGATCTCCGTACATGGCTGAGTTCAGCCGGGACGTATCAACGGACGTGCGTGGAAACGTTGGCTCCAGATATGAGGCCGTTCGGCGAAAGTCATCTCAAGAACTCAACGGAGTTGACGAGTAACGCACTAGCGATCATCACATGGCTCGGGAAGATCGCTGACTCTTTCAAACTCCGGAGGCGTTTGTTAACAACTGCAGACGTGGAGGTGGACTTCCACGCGGGTCGGAGATTGTTGCAGAGCACGGATTTGAGGAAAGTGGCGGATATTGTGGTGGCGAAGGATGGTTCAGGGAAGTATAGAACGATAAAGAGGGCTTTACAAGATGTGCCAGAGAAGAGTGAGAAGAGGACGATTATATATGTGAAGAAAGGAGTTTATTTTGAGAATGTGAAGGTGGAGAAGAAGATGTGGAATGTTATTGTGGTTGGAGATGGCGAGAGCAAGAGTATTGTCTCTGGTAGACTTAATGTCATCGATGGAACTCCCACTTTTAAGACCGCCACATTCGGTAAACCTCTCTCTGTTTTTGTTTTTCTTCTTGTTTACTTTTGGAAACAGAGGATTTCGAAATAGCACGACTTGGTTGTTTCATTAATTTAATTATGGCCTAATAATATCAAAGTAGACTAAATAATCTCATAAATCAAAGATATAATGTTTAGAATTATGATTGGTAACGTTATTCTGAAATAATATCAACTAGAAAACCGAACATAATATCATTACTTATAACCCAAGAAATCGGTTTTTGACATGCTCTGTTTTCTGCAGCTGTGTTTGGAAAAGGGTTTATGGCAAGAGACATGGGCTTCATCAACACAGCTGGTCCATCCAAACATCAAGCTGTTGCTCTAATGGTAAGCGCAGATCTCACAGCATTTTACCGTTGCACGATGAACGCATACCAAGACACGCTTTACGTTCATGCACAACGCCAATTCTACCGTGAATGCACCATTATCGGAACAGTAGATTTCATCTTTGGTAACTCAGCTTCAGTTCTCCAAAGCTGCCGGATTCTCCCTCGCCGACCAATGAAAGGACAACAAAACACAATCACGGCTCAAGGACGTACTGATCCGAACATGAACACAGGAATCTCGATTCACCGTTGTAACATCTCTCCACTCGGTGACCTAACCGATGTTATGACGTTTCTAGGTCGACCATGGAAGAATTTCTCGACGACGGTTATAATGGACTCGTATTTGCATGGTTTTATTGACCGGAAAGGCTGGTTACCGTGGACCGGAGATTCTGCGCCGGATACTATATTTTACGGTGAGTATAAGAATACCGGTCCTGGTGCATCGACGAAGAATAGGGTTAAGTGGAAGGGTTTGAGGTTTCTTAGTACGAAGGAAGCGAATAGGTTTACGGTGAAACCTTTCATCGACGGTGGAAGATGGCTTCCGGCGACGAAAGTGCCGTTCAGGTCCGGTCTCTGAGTTTGTCGTTTCCGTTAACGAGATTCCCAATTCAAATCTCTTTTCTTTTTGGATCTTTGTAATTTATAAATATATATTTTTTCATTATGTGAGAGTTTTCAGTGTTACTCTTATTCTTTTGTATCTATGTTTGTTTGATATGATTCAAATGACATACTCGTAGTTGTGGTATAGTCCAGATATATTATAGCTATATAATCAAATTTCATGGCATCAAAACTTAGCTTTATTGGTTATCTGAAGCAATAAATAAAGTTAGAAGCACGTCTAGATTTACATGAGAACCACTCCCATTGACTCGTCCCAACAACTAGAACAAATGAAAATTTCTTGATTTATTTTTTAAATGAGGAAGTACGTATAATTAAATATGTTTACATATAATATGTTGTTCATCAATTTCATTCTTTGCTAAGCAAACCACCATAGAAAGGAATATCGGTTTGAGGCAACCATGTATCTCCCATGGTGAAGTTGTAGACCGTGAAGTTCATGGCTTCTGCCAAGTTCAATAAATTGTACCCTAACCACTGCACTCTCTGGTTCGTGTTAGCACCTGGTCCAAAGTTACTATACTCACCGTAGTAGATTGTGTCTAGTCCAATTGTACCGTTCCATTCGAGCCATCCGACTGGTTGAACAATGTCACTAATGTATGATTGCATGAAAACCGTCCTTGAGTATGGCTTCCACGGTCTCCCTAAGAATGTCATGGCAGATTTAGGCTCAGCTGCAAGATCTGGGGCGGCTTTTATTGTACAATTGATGATAGAGATTCCGGTATTCTGGTTTGGATCGAGTCTTCCATGCGCTGTTATTGCGTTCTTTTGCTTGGCCATCGGTTTTCGAGCATATATGTTGCAGTTTTGAAAAATTGCGGCTGCATTTCCGAATATAAAATCGACGGTACCTATAACAAACAGAGGATAAAAAAGGGGATATATGTTAAAACATATTAGTGAAATAGAAGAATAGTTATATGTTAAAGCAAGGACCACATTATATAATTGACTAGTTTTGACTATTTTGGTGAGTCCTAACTACTTAGCAATAGTTCTCAAAGTTATGAGATTGAGCCTAGTTTAAAAAGTCATATTCCAATAACAGTTAATAAATCAGTGTGGAAAATGAAGCGGAAACAAAACTTATATTACCATATATATCGCATTCGCGATAGAATTGTCTAAGAGAATGGACGTAGAGAGTATCTTGATAGCCTTCAAAACTACACCGATAAAAACTTGATCCTTCCGCATTGTTCCTCAAAGCCACTGCCTGATGTTTTTCAGGTCCGGCTGTGTTTCTGAATGTAACATCAACCGCCATGAACCGCTCTCCAACCACAGCTAGAAAATAAAAATAAAACTATATATCATTAACTAAGTAATTCCAAATGACAAAAAGAGAGATAAGAATACCAACCGAAGCTCGAGCAATTATACGTAGTCCAACCATCAACAACATTATGGTTCCCTGTAATAATCGTCTTATTGATCCCATCTCCCATAAGCATTAAGTTCTTTTTGTTGATGGGAACAACAATATATTCTTCATAGACACCTTCTCTTGCGTAGATAACAAAGTAACCATCCTCTGGTCTAGTGTTATTAGGTGCGGCTGCAATAGCATCGGTGATGGTTGTGAAGTTGTCGGATTTGAACGGACCGACGATCACTGCTTTACTCACGAGGATGGAACCGCCGCTGGTCTCACCTAGCTCCCCTAAGTTCCGGCTAGTTTTCCGGCAATCTTTGTCGTTGTCGCATGTTTTACGTAAACCCTATACCAGAAAAAGAAAATGTGCTTAGTACATGATTAGCTTGTAGACTCATGCCTTTTTAAAATCAATGTTCATTGTAGCCACACATGAAATGACCGGGACACTCTTATGCACGTGAATACAGTTGGATCCGAATGGGGACCAAATTGATTTCTTTTGTTAAAGTCAAAGATAGGACTCATTTGATCATTGTTGAGTTGTACTAAAATGTGCGTAGGCCATGTGCCATTTACTCTCTTACGCGTGTTCTGGCTCACACACACAAAACAAGAGCACATCCATTTATGACTCGATCTAGAAAATTTTAGATATGCACGAATATTAAATCATTCCGTGCGTCCAAAGTAGTAAATTCATACCATATTTAACTTAGTATATGTCCTCCTACGATGCTTATCTATTCATACATGTATGTCCAAAAAGGCTTTTGCATAACCTTTCATTATTCATGTTTGAATTGTGGTGAGTGGTGACCATACAAAAATTATTATAAATCATCGATTTAAAAACTCTGTTTTGATTTTTTCTAAGGATTTATGATAAGAAGGCATATATATATATATATATATATAATGTTTTTGGTATTTCCCCAAATTCCTATTCTTATATCTCTATGCCAACCATTTCAAAAATATGTAATGTCTTTACAACTAGATTATTAACAACTTTATAATAATATGTAAAGGAATGTATAAAAGCTAGTATAAACAAACAAACAAAAACGAAAAAAGAAAAGAATTAGAAACAAGTTTTAATTAATTACCTTAATCAAAGTCTCGAGCGGTTCGCGATAGGTTGAGTTCCCACCACCAAGAATCTTCCCTTTGGAGGCTTTAAACCTCTTCAGGTTACGGTTAAGTGCGTGGCTCACAAGTCCTAACGAGATACTGTAAAGGCGAGTGAGATTCCCCATCGGCGAACCAATCGCGGCGGCGAAACCACTCTTAGCCTCCACGAGTCCGTCAAGACACGTCTGCTGATTCGTCACTACACCACTGAGAAGACTGTTCACATGCTCGACGAGAGCTGCCGTCATCACCTGCGCCGTCTTAAGCTCCGTCGTGACGGTTTCAAGGTAGTTCACACTCAGCTCCGATAACTCGCCGCAGTCCGCCACCGCCCCTATTTCCTCGGCCGTGGCCGAGCCTGGTTTGCTTTCCACGCGCCGCGCGTAACTGGTGATGACTTTGGATAGACGGCTTGCTTGCTTGAGGCATTGCTTTATAGTGAATTTGCCGTAACGGTAAGGATCTGACGGTGAGGATTTGACAGCGTTGAGGATCGTACGGCAAAGCTTAGGGTATGGAGTTGACTTGCAAGCGAGAGAAGGTGACTGAGACTGTGACGGAGGCAAAGAAGGTGGCTGTGACGGTGGCACGAATATTGGTGGCTGTGACGGAGGGAAGAATGGTGACTCTACCGGAGGCTCAAAAGGTAGCTGTGACGGAGGCTCAGAATGTGGCTGTGATGGAGATTGTTGTGATGAGATAAGCAGAGCACATGAGAGGAAGATAAAAGACAAGAACAAGAGAGAAGAAGTGAAGTTTAGTGTTTGCATTTTCATCCTTTTTGTTTTGTTTGTGTATTGATGGTGTTTGTTATTTTGGATCTAAAATCTGCTATATATATAGACTATACGAGGAGCTTTCTGCTATTTAATGAATGCATGGGCTCGAGGGAAACTGAATTTATCATTTATGTAATGCATGTTGGTCTAATAATTAAGGGTTATACTCGTTTTGGTCAAATGAAGAGTTTTTTTGGAGCCGGTGGTCCACCGTCACGACGACCAAACATGGGTTGACTTGGTTAGGAAAGGTTTCTTCATGTGATTTAACCGTAAAAAATGGCTATTTTTAGAGCTTAATTTTGTTTAGCTCAATTTGTTATGCCAGTTGACACTGTAAAAAATTAACATTAATCAGACATGTCAAAGATGAATTTGTATTTAATTTAATTTATAATCAAACAAGCTGTGTTGACTTGGAAGAGGGTTTCATATCTATTATTTGACCGTAGATTTTGCATGTGATGTGTTGGGAAGCTTTTAGACAAGGCAAGACGGTGCAGCCTAGAAGAAGAAGTCGTCACTTTGTCGATTACGCAATTCACACTAACAAGTTATGGTCCATCTATATACACACTCTTCCTATTCATCACATATCGTTGTAATACCAAGTACCCAAGGTAACCATTAATAATCCAAATTCAATATTTGTTTCAACTAATGAAATATGTATACTCTATTAGAATTTGTATGATTTGTTTTAGGTGAAAGCTTAAATTGAAACTCTGTTACAAAACCAAAACCGGACATCAAACTAAGATCTATATTATTCAATTCGGAGGATACATACCCTGACCAAATAAACCGAACCAAAACAGATTTGAAGCTAATAATCACGAATACAACCAAATGATTCTGATTACAGACTAAGAGAAGCTTTCCCACCACATAAACTAACACAAAAAAAGAAGAGAGATATCTATTAGAGGGAATGTTACAAAGAGAAGAAAAGTTTGACGTGGACTTTCAGATCAAGCATGAGCAACAGAGACTGAGTCTAGTTCACGGCCATGAACCCTGAAGCGGTAGATGCAAGTGTGTGAAGAGCTTCCATGGTTGGAATTGAAGTCTAGCCTGACAGTGTTGACAAGTCCTGAGTGAGCAGAGTCTGCAATGTCGAATGTCTGTGCATTGGACCTGTCTAAGTCGTAACTGAATTCTGTAAGAAGGGGCATTGTCTCAGTCTCCATATCTATGTCACCTAGCCATCCTGATACACGGCAATCCTTTGGGGCGCTCGATCTGTCATATGCTACAGCCTGTTCGATTAAATGGTGCATAACATAACCGTAAGATTAGTATTGCCTTTTAGTGGTCAGACAAGAAGAAATTTATCAGACAAATGATCACAAGGATGAACAATGATGGAAAGCAATGTGTGACCATCACATTACACACTCTTGAGACTATTTCCCTTCAGCTACTGTTTCCTAAGGATATCCGTAAACAGTGAATATTACAGTTCCACTAATTGTAAACTTACAAGCTCTTCCCATACATACGGTTCTTTTCTCTGTCAACGATGTCCCAAACAAAGCACAACAACACAGTGGCATTGATATTAGACAAAGGAACTGCTAAAGCTAGTGATTTGCAGAAAATAACAATAGGTAAAATCCTCCTCAATGCATATTGTCACAGCTAGTGCCTAAACTAAACCTCAAACTATAAGAACTCAAATTCACAAAACTAGTTTCTTGCCCTCTATTCGATAACCTATTGTCACCAGCAATCCAATCCGAAGTACAGGGCATCTCAATACCAACAACATTTAACAGAGAACCCTTCTTGAAGGCTCAAATTAACATATAAAAATCAATCATTTTGTGAAAGTTTAGTATTGAGATGTTAGTACTACCTTAGAGACATGTTCCAAAGTAACAGCTTCTGGAATTATTGGTGCTCTTAGCCTGACTAGAACATATCCATTGCTTCCTTTCAGAGGAAAACACTGTCCAGGCTCCCCGAAACTCGGAGTTAACATCTTAACCGCTTTGCTATGAACCCGTCTCCTGCTTGTCCCAAACCAATTACGCCCATTTCCAACAAGAAACGGATCCGAATGCCCCATTACAAAAGCTCCACCAGACGCTAACGCATAATCTACTCGACCAAGGCCATCTGCAACATGTTTCCCTATCTCTTTCTCCACTATGTCACGAGCATAAGCCCTCAGTTTATCAATGTTAACATCAGAATCACCGACCTTACCCTTCTTCAACTCCTCGTAAACTCTCTCTAACTCCTCTCTAGACACCAAAGGTTTAGCATTTAACTCATCTACAGAAACCTGTAACCTCTCTGTCTTAGACTCTACCTTCTTCAACTCACTATGTAACACAGAAGATGTGGAATCTATCGTCTGCCTCAATGCTCTTGATTCACTATCCATCTTCTTATCAAGAAACTCAACTTGAACCTGCATCATCTTCGTCGTAGTCTTCACCAAACCATCAACTGCAGAAATCCGACTCTCCAATTCCGAAAGCACCATTTCCGTTTCAATTGGGAAATTCGAAGAAGACAGAGACGAATCCTTCAAAGTCAATTTCCTAATCAACTGAATCAATCCAACAAGTAACAAAAGAGCCCCAAATTGCTTCGCGAATACCCTAACCACTGTCTTCCATTTCCCTCTATCTATCTTATTCCCCTGAGACTTCCGCGTCCGACGCTGCGTGGTGGTTGTATTAGTCCCCGTCGCGGTGGATCCTGATTTCCTTGTCACCGGACCTACGTCGTAGGTGTTGGATCTCTCACCGGCAGCCTCGGCGCGAATCAGATCCTTGTTCGTACCAGCAGACGACTCTCCAATTGCCGCATTGGCATGAGATTCGCTCGGCGGGAAATCAAAATTAGATTTCTTCTCACCGGAGAGAACCGGCGTCCGCCTTATTGTCCTAGGACTAGCGGTGATTGACACCGTTGACGCCGACATGATCTTCAATTTTGAACTACAGAATTCGAAATGCTCTTCCTTATGAATAAATAAACCCTAATTTTGACTACAGAGAGAGAGATTTGAAATGGAAGAAGAGTGAGGAAGTTTATATAGGAGAGAGATCACTACAAAATTCAATTTTGAAAATCTGAATCGTGTGTTCTTCAGTTTCGCCATTTTTATTTGTTTTGATGCTCCTCCATTTTTTTCAAAATTCATTATGATGGGCTTTTAAAAGCCCAATAATGGAAATAAAATGGCCCAGCCCACTTTCACGCCTCGTCATCTTCTTTTATGCTAAGAAGAAACTGTTGCTTCATCATTCTTGCATATCAAGATATCTAGAGTCGAGATAAGCTCATGATTAAAGAAAGTAAATTTATTCACCAGACTATTATTATATATACACAAGGGTACGTTATAAGCATTTATGGAATGTAATTAGATTTGAACCACAAAGAGACTTTTGACATGAAAGTTGATACTTCCTTGTCATTGTTTCTCTTCACACAGTGGTAGTTTTCTGATGGGAAGAAGAATCAGAGATTGGCATTCTTATCTTTGCAGATTCCTTCAACAAATCGAATGAAGAAAAGGAATGTGGCGGGAGAACAACGGTCATATCCTCCTCTGCCAACTCTAGCAAGCTTTCATGTGGTACAACCTGCAAATAAAAACCAATAAGAACATGGGAACACTCAGAATTTGTGATGATAATGATGTTTCTTCCATCTCTTGATTTTTACCTTCTCTGGCTGTGAGAAGGAATTTTCATCCATCACATTGGTAGAGGTAAGTACTGTCTTCTTTGATCCCGAAACTCTCATCACGTTCGGGTCCAATCCAGTTACCAACACTTGCATATTTTCTGAGTTAGCTCCGAAGTTTACAGCCTGCAAATAACAGATTTTGAAACAGTTTTTTAGGGTCAATATCAGAGCTCCGGTTGAATCTTTCACTCGGTTTACCTTTATGCGTATGTAATCTTTGCCATTGTTTTTCCAAGAGATAGCAGATGCAACAAGAGAAGTAGAGTTTCCCTTGAGTGTTGAAGTGAGAAGAGTTGCTCCGCTTGACTCTGCAAAAAACCGTTGAACCCAATAGCTAGGTGTTCCATATAGATGAGAGGAGTTGAAGACTATTGCATCAGGGTTCCACCTGAAACCAATTTAACAATTTGAGATTATTGCCTTATCTTCCTGAGTAACCATTCGAACGGAAAAGTAAGTGAGAGATACCGTCTATCATTTGTGTTCACAAAGAGTGGAGCATAACTTGCCATTTCAACAATGTCACTGCAAAAAGTCATAAGATGTTTAACTTATTTGATGTTTTTAGTTGAGATCAAAGCCTGGGAAGAGAAATTCAAAGGGAACCTATTCTTTTCAAGACCAATGAGAAACGCAGCTTCTGCAAGAGAGGCAAGAAGGCTTCCTGTACCAGCATCTTTTCCAGTAACAGCATATTCACTGACAAAAGCCTGTAAACAAAGTTCACGAGTGAGTAAAACGCTGAAAGCTTCATCTTGTGTTTGTTGGAATTAAGTTTTGTTATAATCTATTACCGCACCTTTGGACCTTTGCGTGAAGTGCGATCAAATTGATGATACATGGAAAACAAATTGCTAGCAGAAGTGTAAATCTGTGACAAAAAGGAAACACTTTTTTCAGGCGGAAGAGAGAACACAAGACAACGGTTACAGTTTCTGTCAAGATAGAAAATTTTACGTGATAGTCATAGTAATCAGCTGGGTGGTCGAGTGGATGAGAGGATCCATCGCAGTTGGAGATGATTTTGATATCTGGATAGGCTTTCTTGATAGCATCATAGAACACAATGTAGTTTCCTGTAAAGTTGTAATCTCATTTAGTGTCAAAGATGCTCAACAAAAATCTAAGTCAAGATGTGATCATAGAGAAATGCAAAACCTCTGTAGTAAGTTTTCCCACAATCTTCATTTCCAATAGCAACGTATTTAAGTTCAAAAGGTTCTTGGCGTCCCATTTTAGCTCGAACAGATCCCCAAGTAGAATTGGCATCTCCTCGGGCAAACTCGATACCGTCGAGTGCTTCCTGAAACAAAAAGAGGAGAAAGTTTTGGTTTTCCGGCTTCTTCACTAGTGAAACAGAGGAAGGTTTAGTAATCATACTTGAACAAAGGGCATGATACTGGCAGTTTCAACTTCATCATTGTGACTTATCCCTGCACAAAGTAAAAAATAAGGTTGACAGAATTGGAAGACAAAATGATATAAGTCAGTTACAACTAAGTTTTTGGAGAGTGAAAGAATACCGTTGTTAAACACCCATATCGGGGCTGCACCGATGTCTTCTGCCATCTGCAAGAATGTTCATTTAATATTCAATAACGAGCTTCGGGGATCATTATGTACTCAATAGAAAAGAAGAAGTCTCACTTGAAAGAACTCAAAGTGGCCAAGGCCATCATCGGTCCAATACTTCCAAACATCACCAAAATGGCCCGGTCTCTCTTCCCAAGGTCCTACGGTTTCTTTCCAGCGGAAGGCATTACTTAACCATTCACCCTCGACAAAACAACC